>NC_052478.1:12898856-12906356 GCF_009730915.1 Dioscorea cayenensis subsp. rotundata
TATCTTAGGCTAGATAATAGCTCGAGAAGGAGTAATAGGAGATCCTTAGCCCCGTGGAATACGATCCTCGTGTCTTCACACGAGGTATTACTTGGCGATCCCGTACACTTGCGGGGATGCAATCAATGAACATCATGTATTTGATTGATCTCGAATTTATGTACAAAATTTTTCAAATTCATGATGTTGGGGAAACTCTTGCAAATTGAATAGTATCCATACGGGCTCCTTATGCCCGTATGGATCCTATTCACCCCATTTTCTTCATGTTTCATCACTTTTCATGCCACATGATACACTCTCTTGGATTCCTTTCATTCTTATTTGAATTTTTATTGATGTAGGAATGCCACAAGTCAAGGAACTTGCCTCCAAACGTCCAAGAAACACAATGCCAACCCCGAAGAACCCCACTTTAAGCATGCTCATCATAAGGCGAAGTGTGGAGTTTCGAAGACCAAACTATGTGGCACACTTCATCACATAGATTGGGGTATTTTGGAGACATTTGGGACGGATGAACAATTCAAGGAATTACTTTCACATGGGTTTTGGTGAATCTATTCTCAATTGATGATCATACCTTTCACCAATTTACTTTGAAGGTTTTAGATGATCGTAGCGAATGTTTGATTGGGGGAGTATGCGTCACCGTCGGGACGACTGGTCAGTCGACTTTGGAATCTCGCCGCGGGACCATCGCGGATGGATTCGTCATCACAAAAAACCCAAAATGGGGAAGTTTCACCAAAAACGCACGAGTGGATCGGGAGATGGCAAGTAGCGCGCCCGTCCCATTGTGTGATGTTGCGCCGGCGCCGCTGGGGCCGTCCGGGCGACGGCGGCTTCCAGGCCCGGCGCCCTCGCCCCATCGTTTGGCTTACATGAAAACCCCTCTGGCGAATTTTCACAGATTTTGGATGATCGTAGCCAATGTTCGATCGGGAGAGTATGCATCGCCGTCGGGACGGCCGGTCGGTCGACTTTGGAATCTAGCCGCGGGACCATCGCAGATGGATTTGTCATCATAAAAATCCCCAAGGGGTGAAGTTTCATCAAAAACGCATGAGTGGACTGGGAGATTACCGGAGTTGGGTGCCATCGTTCGGCGTCAGCCCGCGCCGCTACCGGCCAGCCCGCTCGGTAGTATTCGCAGTGAGCGGCCCAGAAAAAGGGGGATCTCAGAGACCCTTTGTACCCCCGGGGTTGCCTTGGGCGGGATGTTTTGCAGGTTATATAGGGGGAAGGCACTACTTTCCCCCCATAGGCGGCGGCGCGCTCGCCGCCGTCTACGCCGACGGCACCACCCGCCGCCGGTGGGCGGGTGGGTCGCCACCGCCACCGGTGTGCGGGTGGGGTCAGCCACCGTCGCCGGCCGGCCGGACTCCGGCGAGCTCCGGCCGGACTCCAGCGAACTCCGACGTGCCTAATTGCCTAGAAAACTTGCCCCGATGTGGCTCTTTGCCTAGAAAACTTGCCCCGACGTGCCTCGTGGCCTAGAAAACTTGCCCCGACGTGCCTCTTTGCCTAGAAAACTTGCCCCGACATGGCTCGTCGCCTTGAAAAGTTGCCTCGACGTGGCTCGTCGCCTAGAAAACTTGCCCCGATGTAGCTCGTCGCCTAGAAAACTTGCCCCGACGTGGCTCTTTGCCTAGAAAACTTGCACCGACATGCCTCGTTGCCTAGAAAACTTGCCCCGACGTGGCTCGTGGCCTAGAAAAGTTTCCCCGACGTGGCTCGTTGCTTATAAAACTTGCCCCTACGTGCCTCGTCGCCTAGAAAACTTGCCCCGATGTGGGTCGTTGCCTAGCAAAAGTTGCCCCGACGTGGCTCGTTGCTTAGAAAACTTGCCCCGACGTGCCTCGTCGCCTAGAAAACTTGCCCCGAGGTGGCTCGTTGCCTAAAACAGTTGCCCCGACGTGGCTCGTCGCATATAAAACTTGCCCCGACATGGCTCTTTGCCTAGAAAACTTGCCCCGACGTGGCTCTTTACCTAGAAAACTTGCCCAGACGTGCCTTGTTGCCTAGAAAACTTGCCCCGACGTGGTTCGTTGCCTAGAAAACTTGCCCCGACGTGGCTCTTTGAATAGAAAACTTGCCCCGGCGTGGCTCGTCGCCTAGAAAACTTGCCCCGACGGTCAAGGTGGTCGGTATGGCACCGCATTCCCGAAATGGGGTTAAGTGGCCCGTCTAAAAAACATGGGGGTCTCAGGCGCCCTTTGTACCCCCGTGCCGGTGGACATAAAGGGTAATTTTTTTTTACCAAGAACGTGACGCAAGGACCCATATATAAATTTAAGAAGAAGAAAAAGAAAGAGGGAGGGAGGAACGGGACCGGACCGGACGGACTGTGCGGGTGCCACCCGGCACGGTGCGGCGTCGCCGGCGGGGACGTCCGATCGACGGCGGCATCCCGGTCCGGCGAAGTTTCACAAATTTTGGATGATCGTAGCCAACGTTTGATGGGGGAAGTATGCGTCGCCGTCGGGAAGGGCGGTCGGTCGACTTTGGAATCTCGCCGTGGGACCATCGCGGATGGATTTGTCATCATAAAAAACAACAAGGGGTAAAGTTTCATCAAAAATGCACGAGTGGATCGGGAGATGACACGAAGCGCGCCCATCCCGTCGGGGGACGTCACGCCGGTGCCGCCGGGCCGTCCAGGCGACGGCGGCTTCCCGGCCCGGCGGCCCCGCCCCATCGTTTGGCATCACATGAAAACCACTCGCCCGAAGTTTCACGGATTTTTGATGATCGTAGCCAATGTTCGATCGGGAGAGTATGCGTCGCCGTGGGGACGGCCGATCGGTCGACTTTGGAATCTCGCCGCGGGACCATCACAGATGGATTTGTCATAATAAAAAACCCCCAGGGTGAAGTTTCATTAAAAACGCACGAGTGGATCGGGAAATGGCACGTGAGCGCGCCGCGTCCGTCGTCGCGACGTCGCGCGGGGCCGTCCGGGCGAGCGGCGGCATCCCGGCTGGCGCCCCGCCCCGCCCTCGCCCCATCGTTTGGCGTCATATGAAAACCCCTCGGGCAAAGTTTCACGGATTTTAGATGATCGTAGCCAATTTTTGATCGGGGGAGTATGCGTCGCCGTCGGGACGGCCGGTTGGTCGACTTTGGAATCTCACCGCGGGACCATCGCAGATGGATTTTTCATCATAAAAAACCCCCAGGGGTGAAGTTTCATTAAAAACGCACGAGTGGATCGGGAAATGGCACGTAGCGCGCCCGTCCCGTCGTGCGACATCGCGCCGGGGCCGTCTGGGCGACGGCGGCATCCTGGCCTGGTGCCCCCGCCCCTGCCCCATCATTTGGCATCATATGAAAACCACTCGGGCAAAGTTTCATGGATTTTGGATGATCGTAGCCAATGTTCGATCGGGGGAGTATGCGTCGCCGTCGGGACGGCAAGTCGGTCGACTTTGGAATCTCGCCGCGGGACCATCGCAGATGGATTTGTCACCATAAAAAACCCCCAGGGGTGAAGTTCCATCAAAAACGTACGAGTGGATCGGGAGATGGCACGTAGCGCTCGTCCCGTCGTGTGACGTAGCGTCGGCCCCGTAGGGGCCGTCCGGGCGACGGCGGCATCCCGGCCCGACGTCCCCGCCCCATCTTTTGGCATCACATGAAAACCCCTCGGGCAAAGTTTCACAGATTTTGGATGATCGTAGCCAATGTTCGATCGGGGGAGTATGCGTCGCCGTCGGGACGGCCGGTTGGTCAACTTTGGAATCTCGCCGCGGGACCATCGCAGATGGATTTGTCATTATAAAAAACCCCAAGGGGTGAAGTTTCATCAAAAACGCACGAGTGGATCGGGAGATGACGGCGGCTTCCTGGCCCGGCGCCCCCGCCCCATTGTTTGGCATCACATGAAAACCACTCGGGCGAAGTTTCACGGATTTTAGATGATCATAGCCAATGTTCTATCGGGGGAGTATGCGTCGCCATCGGCACGGCCGGTCAGTCGACTTTTTAATCTTGCCGCGGGACCATCATAGATGGATTTGTCATCATAAAAAATCCCCAGGGGTGAAGTTTTATTAAAAACGTATGAGTGGATCTGAAGATGGCACATAGCGAGCCCGTCCCGTGGTGTGACGTAGCGCCGGCGCCGCTGTTGCTCTCCGGGCGACTGCGGCATCTCGGCCCGACGCCCCTGCCCCATCATTTGGCATCATATGAAAACCCCTCGGGCAAAGTTTCACGGATTTTGGATGATCGTTGCCAATGTTCGATCGGGGGAATATGTGTCGCCGTCGGGACGGCTGGTCGATCGACTTTGGAATCTCACCGCGGGACCATCGCAGATGGATTTGTCATCATAAAAAACCCCATGGTGTGTAGTTTCATCAAAAACGCACGAGTGGATCGGGAGATGACACGGAGTGCGCCCGTCCCGTCGTGGAACGTCGAGCCGGCGCCGCCGGGGCCGCCGGGGCTGTCCGGGCGACGGCGCTTCCCGGCCCGGCGCCCCGCCCCATCGCTGGCATCACATGAAAACCACTCGGGCGAAGTTTCACGGATTTTGGATGATCGTAGCCAATGTTCGATCGGTGAAGTATACGTTGCCGTCCCGGGACGGCCGAGTCGAGTCGACTTTTGGAATCTCGCCCACGAGACCATCGCGAGATGGATTTGTCATCTAAAAAACCCACGGGGTGAAGTTTCACCAAAAAGCACGAGTGGATTAGGAGATGCACGTAGCGGCGCCCGATCCCGTCGTGTGACGCCGAGCTGCTAGCTGAGTGATGCCATCCGAGGCGGCCAGCTTCGGCCCGGCGCCCCCGCCCAATCGTTTGGCATCACATGAAAACTCCTCTGGCGAATTTTCACAGATTTTGGATGAGAGTAGCCAATGTTTGATCGGAGGAGTATGCGTCTCCATCTCGACGGGGTGGTCGGTCTACTTTGGAATCTCGCAGCGGGACTATCGCAGATGGATTTGTCATCATAAAAAACCCCCAGGGGTGAAGTTTCATCAAAAACGCACGAGTGGATTGGGAGATTACCGGAGTTGGGCGCCATCGTGCGGCGTCGGCCCGCGCTTCACCGGACCAGCGCTCGGTAAAAGTCTTGTGATGCGGCCCGAGAAAAAGGGGTCTCAGAGACCTTTTTGTAACCCCGGGGGTTGCCTTGGGCGGGATGTTTTTGCGAGGTTATATAGGGGAAGGCACTACTTTCCCCATGGGCGAGCCTGGCGCGCCATGGGCGCATGCGCATCAGCGCCCAGCTGCAGCACCACCCGCCACGGTGAGCCGGGTGGGCGCCACCGCAGCCCGTGTGCTGGCCACCGCCGCCGGCCACCACCGCCGGCCACCGGCGAGCCCCGACATGCCTATTTGCCTAGGAAACGTGCCCCGACGTGGCTCTTTGCCTAGAAAACTTGCCCCGACGTGCCTCATGGCCTAGAAAACTTGCCTCGACGTGCCTCTTTGGCTAGAAAACCTGCCCCGACGTGGCTCGTCGCCTAGAAAAGTTGCACCGACGTGGCTCGTCACCTAGAAAACTTGCCCCGACGTGCCTCGTCACCTAGAAAACTTGCCCCGGCGTGTCTCGTTGCCTAGAAAAGTTTCCGCGACGTGGCTCGTCACATAGAAAACTTGCCCCGACATGGCTCTTTGCCTAGAAAACTTGCCCCGACGTGGCTCTTTGCCTAGAAAGCTTGCCCAGACGTCCCTCGTTGCCTAGAAAACTTGCCCGGACGTGGCTTATTGCCTAGAAAACTTGCCCCGACGTGGCTGTTTGCCTAGAAAACTTGCCCCGGCGTGGCTCTTTGCCTTGAAAACTTGCCCCGACATGGCTCGTTGCCTAGAAAACTTGCCCCGACATGCCTCTTTACCTAGAAAACTTGCCCCGACGTGGCTCGTCGCCTAGAAAACTTGCCCCGACGGTCAAGGTGGTCGGTGTGGCACCACATTCCCGAAATGGGGTTAAGTGGCCCGTCTAAAAAAAAGGGGGGTCTCAGGAGCCCTTTGTACCCCCGGGGTTGCCACGGGCCGGATGTATTGCTGGAATAGTAAGGGGAGGACACCTCCTCCCCCAATGGGTGTAGGTGCGGGCGAGCTCGCTATGCCGCCGGTGGGCATAACGGGCCATTTTTTTTACCGAGACCATGACGCAAGGACCCATATATAAATTTAAGAAGAAGAAGAAGAAGAGGGAGGGAGGGACGGGACCGGACCAGACGGACCGTGCGGGTGCCACACGGCATGGTGCGGCGGCGCCGGCGGGGCCGTCCGGTCGACGGCGGTATCCTGGTCCAGCGCCACCGCCCTTTCATTTGGCATCACATGAAACCCCCTCGGGCGAAATTTCACAGATTTTGATGATCGTAGCCAATGTTTGATCGGGGGAGTATGCGTCACCGACGGGAAGGGCGGTCGGTCAACTTTGGAATCTCGCCTCGGGACCATCGTGGATGATTTGTCATCATAAAAAACACCAAGGGGTGAAGTTTCACCAAAAATGCACGAGTGGATCGGGAGATGGCACCGGGAGCGCTCGTGCTGTTGTGTGACATCGCGCCGGTACCGCCGGGGCCGTCCGGTCGACGGTGACATCCCGGCCCGGCGCCCCCGCCCCATCGTTTGGCATCACATGAAAACCCCTCGGGCAAGGTTTCATAGATTTTGGATGAGCGTAGCCAATGTTTGATGGGGGAGTATGCGTCACCTTCGAGACAGGCGGTCGGTCAACTTTGGAATCTTACCGCGGGACCAACGCAGATGGATTTGTCATCATAAAAAACCCCCAGGGGTGAAGTTTCATAAAAAACGCACGAGTAGATTGGGAGATTACCGAAGTTGGACGTCATCGTGTGGCGTCAGCCCGCGCCGTTACCGGCCAGCTCGCTCGGTACCGTGCGCAGTGAGCGGCCCAGAAAAATGGGGGGTCTCAGAGACCCTTTGTTTCCCCGGGGTTGCCTTGGGCGGGATGTTTTGTAGGTTATATAGGGGGAAGGCAATACTTTCCCCCCATGGGCGGCGTGGCGCGCCCATGGGTGCGCGTGTCACGCCGCGCCGTGCCGCGTCAGTGCCGCGCACGCCGCAGCACCCGCCCGGTGGGCGGGTGGGCTACCACTCCACCGGGCCGGTGGACTCCGCCCGACCACCGGCGAGATCTGGCCGGGCCACCCGGCAGCTCCGGCCGGCCTCGGCGAGCCCTAGCGTGCCTAATGGCCTAGAAAATTTGCCCCGGCGTGCCTCGTTGCCTAGAAAACTTGCCCCCGCGTGCCTCGTTGCCTAGAAAACTTGCCCCGGCATGCCTAATTGCCTAGAAAACTTGCCCCGCCGTGCCTAATTGCCTAGAAAACTTGCCCCGCCGTGCCTCGTTCCCTAGAAAACTTGCCCCAGTGTGGCTCCTTGCCTAGAAAACTTGCCCCGCCATGCCTCGTTGACTAGAAAACTTACCCCGACGTGCCTAATGGCCTAGAAAACTTGGCCCGACGTGCCTCGTCGCCTAGAAAACTTGCCCCGGCCTGGCTCG
>NC_052478.1:12908856-12960119 GCF_009730915.1 Dioscorea cayenensis subsp. rotundata
GGCCGTCCGGGCGACAGCGGCATCCGGCCGGCGCCCCGCCGCATCGTTTGGCATTACATGAAAACCCCTCGGGCGAATATTCACAGATTTTGGATGATCGTAGCCAATGTTCGATCGGGGGAGTATTCGTCTACGTTGGGACGGGCGGTTGGTTGACTTTGGAATCTCGCCGCGGGACCATCGCAGATGCATTTCTCATCATAAAAAAACCCCAAGGGCTGAAGTTTCACCAAAAACGCACGAGTGGATTTTGAGATGGCACGTAGCGCGCCCGTCCCGTCTTGCGACGGCGGCATCCCGGCCCGGCGCCCCCGCCCCATCGTTTGGCATCATATGAAAACCCTTCGGGTGAAGTTTCACACATTTTGGATGATCGTAGCCAAAGTTCGATCCGTGGAGTATGCGTCGACGTCGGGACGGCCGGTCGGTCGACTATGGAATCTCACCACGATACCATCGCAGATGGATTTGTCATCATAAAAATCCCATAGGGGAGAGTTTTCACCAAAAACGCACAAGTGGATCGGGAGATGGCATGTAGCGCGCCCGTCCCGTCGTGTAACATCGCGCCGGCGCAGCCGGGGCCGTCCGTGCGACGGCGGCATCCCGGCCCGGCACCCATACCCCATCATTTGGCATCACATGAAAACCACTCGGGCGAAGTTTCACAGATTTTGGATGATTGTAGCCAACGTTCGATCAGGGAGTATGCGTCACCGTCGGGATGGCCGGTTGGTCGACTTTGGAATCTCGCCATGGGACCATCGCAGATGGATTAGTCATCATAAAAAACCCCAAGGGGTGAAGTTTTAATAAAAAAGCAAGAGTGGATCGGGAGATGGCACGGGGCGCGCCCGTCCCGTTGTGTGACGTCGCGCCCGGTGCCCGCCGAGGCCCGTCCGGGCGGCAGTCGCATCTCGCCCGCGCCCGGCCCCCATCGTTTGGCATCACATGAAAATCCCTCGGGGGATGTTTCACAGATTTTGAATGATCGTAGCCAATGTTCGATCGGGGGAGTATGCGTCGCCGTCGGGACGGCCGGTCGGTCGACTTTGGAATCTCGGCGCAGGACCATCGCAGATGGATTGGTCATCATGAAAAAACCCCAAAGGGTGAAGTTTTACCAAAAACGCACCAGTGGATCGGGAGATGGCACGGGGCGCGCCCGTCCCATCGTGTGACGTCGCGCTGGCGCCGTCGGGGCCGTCCGAGTGACGGCGGCATCCCTGCCCGGCCCCACCGCCCCATCGTTTGGCATCACATGAAAACACCTCGGTGAGGTTTCACAGATTTTGGATGATCGTAGCCAATATTCGATTGGGGGAGTATGCGTTGACGTCGGGACGGCCGGCCGGTCAAATTTGGAATCTCGCCGCGGGACCATCGCTGATGGATTTGTCATCATAAAAAACCCCAAGGGGTGACGTTTCACCAAAAACGCATCAGTGGATCTGGAGATGGCACGGGGCGAGCCCGTCCCATTGGGTGACGTCGCGCCAGCGCCGGCGAGGCCGTCCGGGCGACAGCGGCATCCCAGCCCGGCGCCTACGCCCCATCGTTTGGCATCACAAGAAAACCCTTTAGGCGAAGTTTTATAGATTTTGTATGATCGTAGCCAATGTTCGATCGGGGGAGTATCCTTCGCCGTCGTGACGCCTGGTCAGTATACTTTGGAATTTCGCCGCGGGACCATCGCAGATGGATTTTTCATCATATAAAACCCCTAGGGGTGAAGTTTCACCAAAAACGCACGAGTGGATTGGGAGATGGTACGTAGCGCGCCCGTCCCGTCGTGTGACGTCGCGGCAGCGCCACCGGGGTCGTCTAGGCGACGGCGGCATCCCGGCCGGGCGCACACGCCCCATCGTTAGGCATCACATGAAAACCACTCGGGCGAAGTTTCACAGATTTTGAATGATTGTAGCCAATGTTCGATCGGGGGAGTATGCATCACCGTCGGTACGACCGGTAGGTCAACTTTGGAACCTCGCCGCAGGACCATCGAAGATGCATTTGTCATCATAAAAAACCCCAAGGAGTGAAGTTTCACCAAAAACGCACGTGTGGATCTGGAGATGGCACGGGGCGCGCCCGTCCCGTCTTGTGACGTCACGCCGGCGCCGCCGAGGCCATCCGGGAGAAAGGGGCATCCCGTCCCGGCGTCCACGCCCCATCGTTTGGCATCACATGAAAACCACTCTTTTGAAGTTTAACAGATTTTGGATGATCGTAGCCAATGTTCGATAGGGGGAGTATGGGTCGCCGTTGCGACGGCCGGTCGGTCGACTTTGGAATCTCGCCACGAGACCATCATAGATGGATTTGTCATCATAAAGAACCGCAAAGGGTGAAGTTTCACCAAAAACGCACGAGTGGATCGGGAGATGGCACATAGCACGCCCGTCCCGTCGTGTGACGTAGCGCCGGCGCCGCCGGGGACCCGTCCGGCGACAGCGACATCCCTAGCCCGGCGCCCCGCCCCATCGTTTAGCATCACATGAAAACCCCTCGGGCAAAATTTCACAGATTTTCGATGATCATAGCCAATGTTTGATCGGGGGAGTATGTGTCGCCGTCGGGACGGCCGGTCGGTCGACTTTAGAATCTCGCCGCGGGACCATCGCAGATGGATTTGTCATCATAAAAAACCCCAAGTGGCGAAGTTTCATCAAAAACGCACGAGTGGATCGGGAGATGACACGGAGCGCGCCCGTCCCGTCATGGGACGTCGTGCGGGCGCCGCCGGGGCCGTCTGGGCGACGGCGGCTTCCCGGCCCTGCGCCTCCACCCCATTGTTTGGTATCACATGAAAACTACTCGGCCGAAGTTTCACGGATTTTAGATGATCATAGCCAATGTTCGATCGGGGGAGTATGCGTCGCCGTTGGGATGGCCCGTCGGTCGACTTTGGAATCTCACTGCGTGACCATCTCGGATGGATTTGTCATCACAAAAAAAACCCATGGGGGAAGTTTCACCAAAAATGTACGAGTGGATAGGGAGATGGCACGTAGCGCGCCCGTCCCGTCGTGGGATGTCCGGTCGGTCGAATTTGGAATCTCGCCACGGGACCATCGCGGATGGATTTGTCATCATAAAAAACCCCAAGGGGTAAAGTTTCATAAAAAACGCACAAATGGATCGGGAGATAACACGGAGTGCGCCCGTCCCGTCGTGGGACGTCGCGCCGGCACCGCCGGGGTCATCCGGGCGACGGCGGCATCCCGGCCCGGTGCCCCAGCCCCATCGTTTGGCATCACATGAAAACCACTCGGGCGAAGTTTCAAAGATTTTGGATGATCGTAGCCAATGTTCGATCGGGGGAGTATGCGTCACCGTCGGGACGGCCGGTCGGTCGACTTTGGAATCTCGCCTCGGGACCATCGCAGATGGATTTGTCATCCTAAAAAACCCCCGGGGTGAAGTTTCATTAAAAATGCATGAGTGGATAGGGAGAGGGCATGTAGCGCGCCCGTCCCGTCCTGGGACGTCGCGCCGGGGACGTCCGGGCGACGTTGGCATCCCGCCGGCACGGCGCCCCCACCCCATCGTTTGGCATCATATGAAACCCCCTCGGGCAAAGTTTCAGGGATTTTGGATGATCGTAGCCAATATTCGATCGGGGGAGTATGTGTTGCCGTCGGGACGGCCGGTCGGTCGACTTTGGAATCTCGCCGCGGAACCATCGCAGATGGATTTGTCATCATAAAAACCCCCAAGGGGTGAAGTTTCATCAAAAACGCACGAGTGGATCAGGAGATGAAACGAAGCGCGCCCGTCCAGTCGTGTGACTTCGCGCCGGTGCCACCGGAGCCGTCCGAGCGCCGTTACCCGGTCAACCCAGTTTTGCTGGGCCATGCGTGTCATTCCCCTGTCCCTGGTTATGTGCTAACCCGCCATTGCACAAGGGCGGTCACAACCGGTGCCCCGCCATCCGCGGCGAGGCGCCGTTGTCCTTCTCGGTCACATGGGCGTGGGGCGGGCGCGCGACACTCCCCATCGCCCGGGACATGGCGCGCACGGCCATGGCATGTCCGGCTGGCTGCCCTTGAGCCACCCGGACCTCGGTCGGTGGTCGGGCGGTGCTGCTGCGCTCGTGGCGGCGCCGCCCGTCCCCCGGTCACCCTGGTTCTGCCGGGTTGTGCACATCGTGCCCCTGTCCCCGGTTCCGCGCTAACCCGCCATTGCACAAGGGCGGTTTCCAATGGTGCCCCGCTGTCCGCGGCGTGGCGCCGTTGTCCCTCTCGGCCGGGTGTGCTAGGGGTCCGCGCACGCGGCGCCCCTTATCGCTTGGGCCATGGCGATAAAAGGTCATGCGGGTGGCTGCCGGTGAGCCACGCGGACCTCGGCCGTGGGCCGTTCCCCGGTCACCCCGGTTCTGCTGGGCCGTGCGCGTCGTGCCCCTCTGCCCACCGTGATGGTGCCGCGCTAACCAGCCATTACACAAGGGCATTCCCGAACGGTGCCCCGCCGCTCGCGGTGGTGCGCCGGTGTCCCTCTAATCGGCTTTTTGCCCGCTTATGTATCGCAAGGCCCTCGCTGATCGGCCTGGCCCATTAATTGAGGGCTCTATGGCTCCGTTCACCTAGGCGCGCAAGTGCGGCTGTCCCGTCCCTTGTCGTGTGCCCGGTGCCACATCCTCTCATGATCGTGCTCGGTGGAGCCTTCGCGCCGCGCCTCGGTGCCGACCCGCGTTGCCGCCCATCGTCACCCTCCCCGGGGGATGACGCCGGGTGCTCCGGCAGGGCGTCGAGGCGTGCGCTTATGGTGACCATGTTGGCGCGTGAGTGGTCCCGGACTGGCTTTCTCCAACAGACCCGACGCCGTGCTACGTCCGACTGCCGGGAGGGCGTCCCCTCGTTCGGTCCCCCGTCAGCGCTCGCCCTCGGGGGCGAGGCCCGTTGCTTGTGTTACCGATACCCGCCGTCGAGCGGGAACACCGTGGCCCAGTCGATACCATCGTTCGATCACCTCCGGGCGGCGCGGCCTATCCTCGCCCGTCCCGGTAGCATTGTTCCCCGACCCCCGCCCGCCCAGGATGATTAATATTTGGATAAGTATGGGCCAAAATGAGCCAGATCGGCGTTAGTATCGGCAGTACGGTCGATATGACCTTGTACGGTCGATCAGCAGATAGGGCAGGCGGAGCGGGAGCTCTTAACCAACCGTGAGCCAGCATAACACGAGGCGCATGGGCACTATCGAGGGTCTTTACTGAGACGAACGGCCGAGTGCAATCTGACTACCGATGGGCATCGGCACTCGTGGACCGACAGGCGCATGCTACCGGAAGAATGTGGCGCGTCGGCAGGGCGATACCGAGACCATTACCGATCAGGTGAATAGTAGCGTTGGGCGGCACTGTAGCTGGATCCAGATGGTATCCGGTTGAGTCTGTGGTACTGTAGCAACTATGCTTGTTGGTACTGTAGCACTGTGGTTGTTGTGATGGGACAACTAACTTAATCTTGGCCGTTGGATCAAGGGGCCGGCTCCCTTATCCTTTGAGTGGGTTTCTCTATAAATACCCCCTCTCCCCCTCTTGTAAAGACAACTAGAGACCTTGTAGGGTTAGGCTTCACTTGGAGGAGAAGCTAGCTCTTGGGCTTTGTTCACCTTCATCTCTTGGAGGAGAGAAGGTCTTGGTTGTGTCGTTGGCTCATGGTGTATCTCGGATCCATTTATATTGAGAGTTTATTTTTCTCTCAAGTTCCTTGTCTTGAGCGGGTTTCTTCGGGTGTCCTTGGTGTGTTGTGCGGATGGTTCAGCTTGAACCTTGACCATGACGCCTTTATTCATACTTGCATGTTTACTAGCCTTGTTTACTTGATAGGGCATGGTTGCTTGCTAGTTTCTTGGGCTGTTTTTGGTTCCAGGTATTGGAGGCTAGCTCGGCGCCTTGGTGGTGTGACGAGCACCGCGCGGTGATAGTTGGGGCGATCGGGAAGGCCGTGACAACTGGTATCAGAGCCTTTATCCCCCACCGAAGGAGATCAGCTAGCGGCAACGATTTGCTGTTAAGCGAAGAAGCAAGACAAGATCATTGTTCGGATGGTTCGAACAATAGCAGAGAGGCTGGCTCTGCTGGAAGCTCGCGTGGAGCTCATCGAACAGACGCTGGTGCGGTTCGAGGAGATGCTTGGTTGCTTCGGTGATGGTGATGACGAGTCACCCATCCGGCCCGTTTGTACTAGGTTGATGGAACTAGATCTTCACGGGGCCATGATGGAGCAATCCATGCATACTTTGGCTACAGAGGTCCAGGCTCTTAGGGCCGAGATAGGGACGACCCCGTCCTCGAGGTCGTCTAGAGTCCAGGAAGAAGCGACAAGACCAAGGAAAAGAGTTATGAGAGCCAATATATGGCGGGTTAGAACACAACGGTGGGACGAAGAGAGAGCTCATGGTACGGAGGAGACTCAAGAGGGCCCTCGTCCTCTTGCGATGAGATTTCCTTCACCGGACCGCCGTGATGATGTTGGCCCTAGCCAGGCTCCCTTGGATTCAAAGGGGAAGATGGCTATTGTACCGGTTGGTAGTGAAGGAAATGAAGGTGAGCCATCTTCCAAGGAATTGATAAACGCCTAAATGTACGTATTTTATACGTATTGATCTTGTATTATTTGTGTATATCTTGATGAATTGATGCCCGTTTGAGTATAAATTTGTTCGTTTGGTGTTGCAGAGCATAAATGTGCCAAATGTAGCTCAAAAATGCAAATTGGATGAATTTGACACCGAAAACGGCATTTTGGGGGTCCCAACACTGTAGCGTTAATGTAGCTTATCACTATTTTTACTGCGGCATTTGGCTGTGAGCTTCACGGGCTCCATGCGCCCGCATGGGTGCCCGTGAGGTTTGCTGGAATTTCACAACCCTCGGTACTGTAGCATAAACACTGTAGCTGAGTACTGTAGCACCGGCATGTTTTCTGGGCATTTGGCTGTGAGCTTCACGGGCTCCATGTGCCCGCATGGATGCCCGCATGGACTGACGGGATATAAATAAAACCGATTTTTCTAGGGCAAGAGGAGGAGTTTTTGGGAGAGTTCTTGGAGCCGATTTTCACCAGTCTTTAGGAGGCAAGATCACACGTTTTGGAGAAGGGAAATCAAGGGGAGAAGCTCGGTTTTGGCTAGATCTTCATCGATCTCTTCTTTGGGAGTTTGTAGACGACGAGGGAAGCCGCCCCCATCGCGGCGTCCGTGGAAGCATTTCCACCTAGCTTGGCTTGTCTTCCTACTTCTATTGTTTGAGGGAGTTTTCTTATGCCATTTGTAGTTGTTTTCATGGACTTGTTGCTTGTATTTGTTTGCATGGACGAGTAGACCCCAAGGTCACCAGATGCCGGTGAACCAGGGGTGAACTTGTGTATTTGGATGATTTAATTTTGTCTATTGCAATTATTGTGTATTTGTGATTCATTCTTGGTGCATTTGATGTGTTGCTTACATGAGAACTCTGTAAACCAACTGCTAGGTTGTACTTGGTAGCGTGACCATCGCCCTTGTACTAGACACACCAAGTTTGGAAGGGATTCATGTACGAATACGCCGTGACCATCGGGTATTCTGTACCCCTTCACCATTAGGGCTAGACCAAGTTGTGTTCCGGCCCCTAATTAGGGATTTCCCCACTTGTTAATGCAATCGTATGAGGATTTGATCGGAAGAAATTATGTGTCAATACTTATACCGGATTAGGGGTTAATTACCGTGACCATCGGGTTGATCTAATTTAGGAAATCTCTAGGTCCAAACCTTCAATTGCATGACATTCTTAGCATCCTTTGCACTTTAGTAGCCCCTAGGGAATCCGCATCCGTGACCATTTCTTTCCCCTGATTTTATACCCCTACCTTATCATAGACTCCATTTGTAGTTCTTTTATTTCAAGTAATAGATTAGAGAAACCCTTCGAATCATTCGGCTAGACAATACGCAAAGAGGAAGTAAGAGTAGATTCTTTGGCCCAGGGAATACGACCCTCTCGTGCTCGCACGAGGGGTATTACTTGACGACTCCGTGCACTTGCGGATCGCTCACCAAGTTTTTGGCGCCGTTGCCGGGGACACAAGGAATACTAGGAAAACCTGTAGTCTATTGCTCTAGTCATTTATCTTTGTTGTTGTAAATATCTATCTTTGTAAATATTTATTTTGTTTCTTTTATCTTTTCTTTGATAGCTTACTATTGTTAGTTTTATTCTTTTTATTACACAGGGCCATGGACTTCGAAGAAAAATTATTGGCGGCCAAAATGTATGCGCTTGAAAATGAGATGGAAGAATTAAGTGCCATGAGAGCACACCGAAGCGATCCGGCCATGGATTTTCAAGAAAGATTATTGGCCGCTAAAATGTATGCACTTGAAAAGCAAATGGAAGAATTGGATGCCAAGAGAGCAAGCCATAGCAATCAGTACACTGAAGTTTATAATCCATATTGGGGAGGACACCCGCACTTTTCGGCATATGATCATACTCAACAATGGGAGTACCCTCACCCGGGATTACTGCAAGAACCCTCCTTTCAAGAACCATGGCATTATCATCCTCCAATTGTTTATACTAAGCAACTTAATGAATGGGGATTCAATACGCAAGATGTGTTCGCAAGATTCATGATGCAAACTGATGCTGAATTTAAAGCCATGGATACTGCACCTTTTAATGCCCGGCCATCTTTTCAAAGTATGGTGAACAGGATTGCTGAGTCTTCTAACATATCGACCGAGTTACCACGAACTATAGATGCCTTATCTGAAAATGGTACAATGAATGAAGAGAAAAACAGTGAAATTGAGGGGGAAACCGATATTGAGGTATTGGAGGTTGAAGAAGCAAGTGATGTAGCATTAATACCTTTTGAGCAAATGGTAGAAGTTCCACCTCAATGGGAAATTGAAGAAGAAAAGGGGGAGGTTGGCATCATGGCTAAGGAAACATGTGAGGAAGTAGAAGAAACTCCATCGACCACATTTGAAGATGCTACTTGCCTCAACATAGATTTTTCCATCCATCCATCAATTTTAGTCAAGTGCAAAAACAAAATTATGGGAATTGTATTCGAAGATGTGGGTACTAAGCTAAGATCATCATTGAACCCACCTATGCCGGGCTTGGATAATTCCCAACCAAAGATATTTCCTTGGCGGCCGAAGCAAACTTTGTGGGCCATTGAAGTTCATCACAACAGGGTTGAGAGAAAAATTATGGATAGGATGTTGATGCCTCCAATTAATCCACTTATGCAAAGCTTGACAAGTTCTCAACCAAACTTGTTCCCTTGGAGGCCCAAACAACACTTGTGGGTAGTTCAAGGCAATTTGACATTGGTCGAGGAAGAAAATTTGGGTAGGAGGTTGAAACCGTCCAAGGACCCACCCATACCAACTTTGAATAATTCTCGACCGAACCTTTTTCCATGGAGGCCCAAGCAACTTTGTGGTGGGCTACTCAAAGGAATTCTTGCCGGGACCAAAGAAGAAGCGGGGAGGATGCTTAAGCCGTCTAAGGAGCCGCCCAAGTTTAAATTGCACAACTCCCGGCCCAAGCTTTTTCCATGGAGGCCAAAAGGTAACTCGTGCTTGGCTTTCAACTTGACACCATCCCGGAAGGTACGCTTTATTTTTCGTGGATGTTCTTATGCCAATTCTAGCCGGGATGATCACACCGTCTTCAAGCCTCCCTAAGTTAAGAAAAAGGTACGTCGAGCTAATGACGTAAAACAAGCGCTTCTTGGGAGGCAACCCAAGTTTCAAAGTATTCATGTTTCATTTTTCGTATTTTACATGTTTGTTGAGTTTATTCATAAAGCTTGTGTTTGTGTTGTGTTTGTATTATTGTTTGTTGAATGATCCATGCTTGTCTTATATTTGTGAATCTTATCTAGTGCTTTGGCATTGTTTGGTTGTGTTTCAATGCATGTTTTCGTGTTATAGATGTTGTAAACTAGTTTTGTTCTAAGTTACATGGGAGCCATGCCAAAATTTTATTTTTCCAGGTCCATACGGGCTGTATACGGCCCGTATGGACCATTTTTCTGCTCCCCAGGGGCCTCACGGGTGCCATGCGCCCGTGAGGCAGCCCGTGAGGCTTACAGCCTCATGGGCTAGAGAAGGACAGAAATCCTCACGGGCTCCATGCGCCCGCATGGAGCCCGTATGGCTTGCGGGCTGAAATTTCCAGCCTTAAGTAGCCACCTTTCTCTCCCTTGTTCTCACTCGTTTTTCATCCGTTTTCTTTCATTCTTTCACCATTTTTCTTCATTTTTCTTCCTCTTCACTCCTCTCCTACCTCTTCCAACTTAGATCTTGTGGATTAATTGAAGTTTTACCATCTATTTCACCGATCTTCATCGATTCAAGCTTTGAAGCCCTAGTTTTTGTTTTGGAGCAACCTTGCCTCTTCTCCTTGATTGTGCATGCATATCTTACTTTAAACCATAAGGAATGTTGTATGGTTGTTTGATCCTTAATTTATTTAAATTTTTATCCATGGTTTGTAAATTTTTTTGGGCTTCAAAATCTGGGGAAATTCTTGCCAAATTTCAGTCGTACTACGATGAACTTTTTGAATGTTTCTTATCTTGAATTTGTTTGACACTTGTAGCATCCTTGAAACCCCCATAAGCACTTGCACTAGAGAGATTTGATTGAACAAATGACTTGCATGGACTTTGTTTTCATAGTTTTTAGAGTTTTTGTTTGTGTGTTCTCCCTACATATTCCTTGGTGAGATGAACTATACTTTTTTTTGACATTTGCAGGATTATCAGGACATGAGCTTCATTCTCACCACCCCTTAAGAATTGAATTGAACCAACCCCTGTTCATGCATGTATTGCACAATCTTCATCAACCAAATGGGGCGTCTCTTTACCCTTCCCTTTCATGCTTAATTTAATTATTCCGATTTTTTTACACCATGTTACGTTGATTAATGTACATTGAGGGCAATGTACGATTCTAGGGATAGTGGGGATGGGTTATTTGCATGCTTAAGTCACCCATGATAGCTATGATTTATTGTTAAGAACCTCCTGGCTTGAATGAATGATAGTAATGAGTTGTAGTGTTATTTGTGCTATAAGGAAGTCATGTTTTCTCTCTAGGGCTTTCTTCGCAACTTTGACACAGTACTTCTACCTTGTTTGCCCCAGCTAACCCATTGCTTTGATTTAAAGTGTTAGAGTGGTAAATTCATTCCTCAATGGTCCTTTAAGAGCTTTTTTGGTTCTTTTTGTTCATTTTTACTTTATCCCTAAGTGAAGTTTTTTGCATGAGAGTGCTCCGGAGACATGTCGAAATTGAAAAAATGAGTCTATGTCAGTATTCCTCCGCTAATTTAGCATGAATGCGTCTATGTAGACTGTAATCAAGTAGGTTGGGTGGCTCTTGTGCCTAATCGGCATGTGCATCCTTCCGAAAGATTATAAGTTATTTTTGTGCGGGCTACGTTAGGCGGACTCGAGTCTGTGTTCTCTTGAACTCTTTCATGCATTCACTGAGAAATTAAAGTGTTGACTGTGGACCGAAGGACTCTTAACTCGCTATTGAGGGCGTCTTTAACATTTCTAACACCGGTAGTCATTGAATGAGGCATGAATAGGGAGAGCGAGGGATTAAGTATTTACACACACTCACGAGGAAAGCACTTTAGAGGACTCATGACTATCTCTACTGAGTTGGTTATTGTGCAACTCATTTTCTTGATTTCATTTCATCTGTGCCCGTGGGGTTCTTCACTACTTGAGCTTGAGGTTGTATATTTAGCCGTTTATCTTCTTGCCCCTATTCTTTCATGTGTGTTTGCTTCGGGACAAGCAAACGCTTAGGTGTGGGGATGTTTGATAAACGCCTAAATATACGTATTTTATACGTATTGATCTTGTATTATTTGTGTATATCTTGATGAATTGATGCCCGTTTGAGTATAAATTTGTTCGTTTGGTGTTGCAGAGCATAAATGTGCCAAATGTAGCTCAAAAATGCAAATTGGATGAATTCGACACCGAAAACGGCATTTTGGGGGTCCCAACACTGTAGCGTTAATGTAGCTGATCACTATTTTTACTGCAGCATTTGGCTGTGAGCTTCACGGGCTCCATGCGCCCGCATGGGTGCCCGTGAGGTTTGCTGGAATTTCACAACCCTCGGTACTGTAGCATAAACACTGTAGCTGAGTACTGTAGCACCGGCATGTTTTCTGGGCATTTGGCTGTGAGCTTCACGGGCTCCATGTGCCTGCATGGATGCTCGCATGGACTGACGGGATATAAATAAAACCAATTTTTCTAGGGCAAGAGGAGGAGTTTTTGGGAGAGTTCTTGGAGCCGATTTTCACCAGTCTTTAGGAGGCAAGATCACACGTTTTGGAGAAGGGAAATCAAGGGGAGAAGCTCGGTTTTGGCTAGATCTTCATCGATCTCTTCTTTGGGAGTTTGTAGACGACGAGGGAAGCCGCCCCCATCGCGGCGTCCGTGGAAGCATTTCCACCTAGCTTGGCTTGTCTTCCTACTTCTATTGTTTGAGGGAGTTTTCTTATGCCATTTGTAGTTGTTTTCATGGACTTGTTGCTTGTATTTGTTTGCATGGACGAGTAGACCCCAAGGTCACCAGATGCCGGTGAACCTCGGGGTGAACTTGTGTATTTGGATGATTTAATTTTGTCTATTGCAATTGTTGTGTATTTGTGATTCATTCTTGGTGCATTTGATGTGTTGCTTACATGAGAACTCTGTAAACCAACTGCTAGGTTGTACTTGGTAGCTTGACCATCGCCCTTGTACTAGACACACCAAGTTTGGAAGGGATTCATGTACGAATACGCCGTGACCATCGGGTATTCTGTACCCCTTCACCATTAGGGCTAGACCAAGTTGTGTTCCGGCCCTAATTAGGGATTTCCCCACTTGTTAATGCAATCGTATGAGGATTTGATCAGAAGAAATTCTGTGTCAATACTTATACCGGATTAGGGGTTAATTACCGTGACCATCGGGTTGATCTAATTTAGGAAATCTCTAGGTCCAAACCTTCAATTGCATGACATTCTTAGCATCCTTTGCACTTTAGTAGCCCCTAGGGAATCCGCATCCGTGACCATTCCTTTCCCCTGATTTTATACCCCTACCTTATCATAGACTCCATTTGTAGTTCTTTTATTTCAAGTAATAGATTAGAGAAACCCTTCGAATCATTCGGCTAGACAATACGCAAAGAGGAAGTAAGAGTAGATTCTTTGGCCCAGGGAATACGACCCTCTCGTGCTCGCACGAGGGGTATTACTTGACGACTCTGTGCACTTGCGGATCGCTCACCAGGAATCCACTGTCCGCTTCGGTTCGACGTGAGGGGAACCGCGAGACAGAGAGCGAAGCCCGTATGTCCTGATGCTGAGGAGGGCATCAAGATGTTAATATGTCAAAAGGGTCATGTGTGTATGTATGCTCTTTTGAATGGTGTATGTTTTGACGCCTCTTTTTGATGTAACCTAAGGGACAGTCCCTCATTGTTGTCATGTATTATTTCTCTTTATGGCAATTCTGGGTTGTTTAGTCCCTTTGCTGGAGCAAATGTTTAGGAGTAGGGGAGTTTGGTTGGCAGGAGCAAGTGATCGCTAGGCCGCAGGAAAGGCAGAAGCATGGGCAGTTTGTCTGGCCGGGGAAGGGGTAGAGACAAGGGCGGTGTGCTTGGCTGAGATTGGGCGGGAACGAGCGCGGGTTGCTTGGCCGAGGGCAAGCTTCATGACTCTACTATCCTAAGTTGGCAACGAAAGAAGCGTGGGTGCTAATGGACTGTGATGGTAATTGGCATGACGAAAGAACTCTTTATGTCATGGCGTCAAGACATCGTCGGCGGGCCGATGACATTGAAGTTTGATGATGAACCTCAATATTCCACTTGGTTTTGATGATGAAAACTTAAGTTGGAAATTTAAAACGGTGTGGGCCAAAGAAGACGTTCTTTGGAAATTCCGTGTGGAAATCCGACTAATGGCACTAGTTTGGCCGTATGAGGTTAATGTAAACCCTTAGCCCCGTTCGACGAGGGCATCGAACTTTCTCTAGTGGGGGTGGTTTGTAAGGGTTTTACCTTATGCGCTCAGTGGAGGACGGTTCCATGACGAGGGAGGATGACCGATGAAGCCAAGATAGGTCAAAATCCGAGTCCAAACGAGGCACTAGTCGTCTGGTGGCCTATATGCGGGTAGCGGCCGCATATGATCAAGGATCCTTACCGGGAGTGTCGAGCACGGGGTGCGCTGGCGCGGAGCCACACATCACCGAGTGCTCGTTAGGCAGCGCGCGTGGCGTGATGCGCGTGGTGAGGGGGATCGTGACCGAGGAACCGGGATGATTAATATTTGGCTAAGTATGGGCCAAAATGAGCTAGATCGGCGTTAGTATCAGCAGTACGGTCGATATGACCTTGTACGGTCGATCAGCAGATAGGGCAGGCGGAGCGGGAGCTCTTAGCCAGCCGTGAGCCAGCATGACACGAGGCGCATGGGCACTATCGAGGGTCTTTACCGAGAGGAACTACCGAGTGCAATCTGACTACCAATGGGCATAGGCACTCGTGGACCGACAGGCGCATGCTACCGGAAGAATGCGGCGCATCGGCAGGGCGATACCGAGACCATTACCGATCAGGTGAACAGTGGCGTTGGGAGGCACTGTAGCTAGATCCTGATGATGGCCGGCAGAGTCTGTGGCACTGTAGCACTGTGCTTGTTGTGATGGGACAACTAACTTAATCTTGGCCATTGGATCAAGGGGCCAGCTCCCTTATCCTTTTAGATGGTTTCTCTATAAATACCCCCTCTCCCCCTCTTGTAAAGACAACTAGAGACCTTGTAGGGTTAGGCTTCACTTGGAGGAGAAGCTAGCTCTTGGTAGAGAGAAGGTCTTGGCTGTGTCGTTGGCTCATGGTGTATCTCGGATCCATTTATATTGAGAGTTTATCTTTTCTCTCAAGTTCTTTGTCTTGAGCGGGTTTCTTCGGGTGTCCTTGGTGTGTTGTGCAGATGGTTCATCCTGAACCTTGACCATGATGCCTTTATTCATACTTGCATGTTTACTAGCCTTGTTTACTTGATAGGGCATGGTTGCTTGCTAGTTTCTTGGGTTGTTTTTGGTTCCAGGTATTGGAGGCTGGCTCGGCGCCTTGGTGGTGTGGCGAGCGCCGCGCGGTGATCGTTTGGGCGATCGGGAAGGCCGTGACACCTACCATGGTGGTGATGGGTGACGGAGAATTAGGGTTCGATTCCGGAGAGGGAGCTCGAGAAATGGCTACCGATCCAAGGAAGGCGCGAAAGCGCCGAAATTACCCAATCCCGGCATGGGGAGGTAGTGACAATAAATAACAATACCGGGCCCTTCGGTCCCGTAATTAGAATGAGTACAATCTAAATCCCTTAACGAGGATCCATTGGAGGACAAGTCTAGTGCCAGCGACCGCTAGTAATTCCCAAAACTCTAATAGTGTATATTTAAGTTGTTGCGCTTAAAAAGCTCATAGTCGGGACCTTGGGCCGGGCCGGTCGGTCCATCTCCCGGTGCACCGGCCGTCCCCTGCCCCTCTCGCCGGTGATGCGCTCCTGGCCTTAACTGGCCGGGTCATGCCTCCGGCGCCGTTACTTTGAAGAAATAAGAGTGCTCAAAGCAAGCAAACGCTCTGGATACATTAGCATGGGATAACATCATAGGATTCCGGTCCTATTGTGTTGGCCTTCGGGATCGGAGTAATGATTAAGAAGGACAGTCGGGGACATTCGTATTTCATAGTCAGAGGTGAAATTCTTGGATTTATGAAAGATGAACCACTGCGAAAGCATTTGCCAAGGATGTTTTCATTGATCAAGAATGAAAGTTGGGGGATCCTAGTCTCAACCATAAACGATGCCGACCAGGGATCGACGGATGTTGCTTTTAGGACTCCGCCGGCACCTTATTAGAAATCAAAGTCTTTGGGTACCGGGGAGAGTATGGTCGCAAGGCTGAAACTTAAAGGAATTGATGGAAGGGCACCACCAGGAGTGGAGCCTATGGCTTAATTTGACTCAACACGGGGAAACTTACTAGGTCCAGACATAGAAAGGATTGACAGACTGAGAGCTCTTTCTTGATTCTATGGGTGGTGGTGTGATAAACGTCTAAAAGTACGTATTTTACATGTATTTGTTTTGTATTATTCTTTATATTTATTTTTTGAATCGATGCCCTTTTGGTTTAATTGTGTTATTTTTACATTTCAGGCCCATTAGAAGCCCTTGGGGCTCAGCGACGCGATTGGGGATGAATTCGGCAACATAATGGCGTGTCTGGTCCGGGATCACTGTAGCAGTTTCACTGTAGCTCATCACGGGCTTCTCAGCTGGAAAACTGAAATTCCCGATGGGTAGGCATACGGGCGGTATACTGACCCGTTTACCGATTGGGATCTGGGCATATATATGGCTTGTTAGGGCACCAATTAAGGGACTTTTGGCCACTACTCTCCACCATCATCCTCTAGAGCTTCAAGGCTGCGGGAGAAGGCAGATCTGAGGGGAAAATCAAAGGGAGAAGAAGGTTACACTCAAGGAAAACGATCTAGGAGCTCGCCTGCGCGCATCCGATGGGTTTTCATCACCACCTTCTAGTCTTCATCTTAGGGGAGTTTGTCATAAGCTTTTCTTTGCATCTCTTATCTTCTACACTTACTCCTTTATTGATGATGAACTAGACTCCCAAGGTCACCGGGCATCCGGTGAACCTTGGGATGAACTTGCTTGTATAGATGCTTTGATTTACATTTATTGCATTTGTGTGGTTTGTGATCCTTGCTTGGTGCTCTTTGATGTGTTGTTTTGCATGAGAACTTTGTGATTCAGCTTCTAGGTTGTATTTGGTGCGTGACCATCGCCCTTATACTAGACACACCTTGCTTGGAAGGGATATATGTATGAATACACCATTACCATTGGGTATTTCATACCCCTCCAACCATTAGGGCTGTACCTAGGTTGAGTTTCGGCCATAATTTGAGATTCCCCTAATTGTAATGCGATCGTAGGAGGATTTGGTCGGAAGAGATTCTGAGCCAATACTCTTATTGGATTAGGGATTACTGCCGTGACCATCGGGGTGATCTATTTTTGGATGTCTCTTGGTCCAACCACCGTTGCCTTTGTAATTCTAGCATCCATCTAGCTTTAGTAGTCCCGAGGGGATCCTAGCTCGGAGATCTCGCACTTTCATTGTTACTTGCTTCCTTAGTATGCTTGTGTGGTGACCCTTAGTCCATGTGTTTATAGTTTCTTTTCTTTTGTTATTTTCCTTATCTTGTTTTAATCCTATATTTGGTAGGCTAGACAGTGCCGTCTAGGGGAGAGTAATAGCAGCTCTTGGGACCCCAGGGAATACGACCCCTGTGTCACGCACCGGGTATTACTTGATGATCCATGCACTTGCGGACTCATCATGGTGCATGGCCGTTCTTAGTTGGTGGAGCGATTTGTCTGGTTAACTCCGATAATGAACGAGACCTCAGCCTGCTAAGTAGCTATGCGGAGGAATCCCCCCACGGCCAGCTTCTTAGAGGGATTGTGGCCGTTTAGGCCACGAAAGTTCGAGATAATAACAGGTCTGTGATGCCCTTAGATGTTCTGGGCCGCACGCGCGCTACACTGATGTATTCAACGAGTCTATAGCCTTGGCCGACAGGCCCGGGTAATCTTGTAAAATTTCATCGTGATGGGGATAGATCATTGCAATTGTTGGTCTTCAACGAGGAATTCCTAGTAAGCGCGAGTCATCAGCTCGCGTTGACTACGTCCCTGCCCTTTGTACACACCGCCCGTCGCTCCTACCGATTGAATGGTCCGGTGAAGTGTTCGGATCGCGGCGACGGGGGCGGTCTCGCCGCCCGCGACGTCGCGAGAAGTCCACTGAACCTTATCATTTAGAGGAAGGAGAAGTCGTAACAAGGTTTCCGTGGGTGAACCCTGGAAGGATCATTATCGAGACCCGCCCGCAAACACGCGGAAGACCCGAGAACACACGGAAGCGCTGGGTGCGTCCGGGGCGGGGGGAGCGTGGGGCGACGCTAGCGATCGCATGCGTCACCCCGACCGCCCGCGGCGTGCCCCGCCAGACTCCCGCGCCCCCTCGCTGCCGGAAGTGCCAAGGACACGACCCCACAACCGGTGCGGGAAGCGCCAAGGATGTCCCGACCCGACGCATGGCAGGCGCCAGCGCTGCCAGCGCAGAGGAAAGAAACGACACTGGAGTCACACGACTCTCGGCAACGGATATCTCGGCTCTCGCATCGATGAAGAACGTAGCGAAATGCGATACTTGGTGTGAATTGCAGAATCCCGTGAACCATCGAGTCTTTGAACGCAAGTTGCGCTCGAGGCCACCCGGCCGAGGACACGCCAGGCTGGGCGTCACGCGAATGATTCGCTCCGGCACGCGTGCGCAGCCGGACACGCCAGTCGGGCGTCACCTAAGACCGGCAGCACGCCCTGCACCCGGGCGGGCGGGCACGACGAGCGTTGGGCCGGCCTCGCGCCGAGATCCTGAGGTCGTTGCGCCGCCTCTGCGCGGGGCGGGGGGCACCTTGCTCCGCCAACGGATGACAAAGGACGCCGCGAAGAGGGGATGACCTCCCTTCCGCAGGCCGTCGTGCCGCGACCCCAGGTCAGGCGGGGCCACCCGCTGAGTTTAAGCATATCAATAAGCGGAGGAAAAGAAACTTACGAGGATTCCCCTAGTAACGGCGAGCGAACCGGGAAGAGCCCAGCTTGAGAATCGGGCGGTGACGCCGCCCGAATAGTAGTCTGGCAAGCGTCCCCGAGTGACGGACCGGGCCCAAGTCCCCCTGGAAAGGAGTGCTTGGAGAGGGTGAGAGCCCCTGTCGTGCCCTGACCCCTCGCCACACCACGAGGCTACTGGCTTCGGTGAGTCCGCTATGTGGGGAATGCAGCCCCAATCGAGGGTAAATTCCTTCCAAGGCTGAATACGGGCGAGAGACCAATAGCCAACAAGTACAGCAAGGGAAAGATGAAAAGGACTTTGAAAAGAGAGTCAAAGAGTGATTGAAATTGCCGGGAGAGAAGCGGATGGGGGCCGGTGATGCGGCCCTGCCGGATGCGTGAATCCAGGCGACGAGCCTGGTCCTGGCTGCCGGCTCGCACACGTGACTGCTGCGTGGCCTCGTCGGGCGGCCGGCCCGGCAGATGACCCCGCCCGAGGAGACGCCGCCGGGGAGGCCATGGACGGAGTGCACGCCAGCCCCTCGGCGTGCCCACCCGTGGCACGGGCGCGCTCCAGGCACCGTCCGCAGGCTCCCAATCCGACCCGTCTTGAAACACGGACCAAGGTGTCTGACATGCATGTGAGCCGACGGGGGCGGAAACCCGGAAGGCGCAAGGAAGCTGAAGGACGGGATCCCCCTCGAGGGGTGCACCGCTGACCGATCCTGATCTTCTGTGAAGGGTTCGAGTTGGACCATGCCTGTCGGGACCCGAAAGATGGTGAACTATGCCTGAAGCGGAGCGAGCCGAGGGAAACTCGGTGGAGGCCTGCAGACCGACGTCGTCAAAATCGTTCGTCTCGACTTGGGTATAGGGCGAAGACTAATCGAACCATCTAGTAGGCTGGTTCCCTCCGAAGTTTCCCTCGAGATAGCTGGAGCCCGTCAGCGTGAGTTCTATCGGGTAAAGCCAATGATTAGAGGCATCGAGGGCGAAACGCCTCGACCTATTCTCAAACTTTTAAATAGGTAGGATGGCGCGGGACATCTCGTGAAGCTCGCAAACGGAATCGAGAGGTCCAAGTGGGCCATTTTTGGTAAGTAGCAGCGGCGATGCTGGGATGAACCGGAAATCGGGTTACGGGTGCTCGATCGCGAGCGCCAACCAAGAACCCACAAAGGGTGTTGGTCGATTAAGACAGCAGGACGGTGGTCATGGAAGTTGAAATCCGCTAAGGAGTATGTAAAAACTCACCTGCCGAATCAACTAGCCCCGAAAATGGATGGCGCTGAAGCGCATGACCCACACCTAGCCATCGGGGCGAGCGCCATGCCCCGATGAGTAGGAGGGCACAGCGGCCGCCCAGAAAGCCGGGCGCGAGCCGGGCGGATGGCCACCGTGCGGATCTTGGTGGTAGTAGCAAATATTCAACTGAGAACTTTGAAGGCCGAATAGGGGAAAGGTTCCATGTGAACTTCACTTGCACATGGGTTAGCCGATCCAAAGGGAATCGGGTTAAAATTCCTGAGCCGGGACGTGGCGGCTGACGGCGACGTTAGGGAGTCCGGAGACACCGGTGGGGCAACCGGGGAGAGTTATCTTTTCTGCTTAACGGCCCGCCCACCCTGGAAATGACTCAGCCAGAGGTAGGGTCCAGCGGCCTGAAGAGCACTGCACGTCGCGTGGTGTCCGGTGCGCCCCCGGTGGCTTATGAAAATCTGGAGGACCGAGTGCCGCCCACGCCCGGTCATATTCATAACTGCATCAGGTCTCCAAGGTGAATAGCCTCTGGCCGATGGAACAATGTAGGCAATGGAAGTCGGAAAAACGGATCCGTAACTTTTGGAAAAGGATTGGCTCTGAGGACTGGCCACGGGGGTCCCGGCCCCGAACCCGTCGGATGTCGGCGGACTGCTCGAGCTGTATCCGCGGCAAGAGCGGGCCACCGTGTGCCGGCCGGGGGACGAACCGGGAACGGCCCGCACCCTGCTCCCGCGGCGCGGGAGCCTTCCCCGGGCGTCGAATAGCCAACTCAGAACTGGTATGGACAAGGGAAATCCGACTGTTTAATTAAAACAAAGCATTGCGATGGTCCCTGCGGATGCTCACTGATAAGTGCTTGAGTGAACATGTTTTTATGCATGTTTTACATACATTGAGCATCATATCTTATACGGTTTATGCCTCATTTCGTGTATTGGGTGTTCTTTTATGCATATAGGTTAGGAAGGCATTGGGAATTCAAAAGGGAGCGAAGATAGGCTATCATGGCACAATATTGGGAGTTCTTGTACAAATCAAGTTGGAAGACATAAGAGGAGTTCGTGTATGAGGAGATGTGCCAACTTCCATAGTTTTGCAAGCCGTTATTAATGGAAGGAACAAAGGCAGCCATGTTCCACATTCCTCCTCTTTGTAAAGATTTCAAGACCTTTCAAGACGCATTGATGAAGGAAAAGCCGTATAGCCTACCATATGATCGTGTGCCCGATCGTGTGGCCTTAAGAGGAGATTGTAGCAGAATTACTGTTCACGCGCCCGCGCGGAAATTCCGCGCGACCGCGTGAGAGCTCTCGCAGCCTCACGCGGGCGCTGAGGAAAATCCACGCGGGCGGGGGCACGTGATGCACGCGCTGTGAGGCTATAAATACACCTTTTGGCCGATTCTAAAGGGACTTTTTGCGGAGCTTTGAGCATAGACATTGAGAGAGAGGCGGCTAGGGTTTTGAGGAGAAGGTCGTCGCCGATTGAGAGGGATTTCTTCACCAACTTGGATAGGTTCCTTCGACGTCATAGCATCTTGGGGAGCCATTGGAGACCTAGCCTCGAGAGGAACCCTTCAAGACGAGAACTACCAATCAAGGCCAATCCGCTGAATTCGAGGGGTTTTTCTATGGGTTTTTATTGCTTTTCATTGTATCCATTATTGTTTTGTAACTAGGCCCATGGAGGGCTAAACCCTAGTGGGTATTTTGGGCATGTGAACCCTAAGATTTATATTTTTGAATTGATTCTCTTAATGCTTCTAGTTAATCCGAGTTGTCTTGAGTTTTAATCTGTGATTTAATTGCTTGCTAGTGTTGTTAATCCTTGTGGTTGATTTTACATTGCATGATTTAATACTTTGATGTGAGAGGTCTCCATTAGAGTTAGATTTCCAAGATTAAAGAGGGTTGAGAGGGTGAGCCTTGAGATGGAGGAGTGTCCCCTTCCCCTTCGATTGAGTGTTTCTTATCTCCGTATTCCATATTCTCTTTGCAACCATATTTGGTGTGAGGTGTGAGATTGCTCGATTTCTCCACCGGACCTTTGTAGGGGGTTAGGATCTTTCGCCGGAATTAGGGTTGGATCTACATTTAGGAATCGGTTTTCACTCTTAGGTTTCTTTATAGCATAATGCGGTCATATAGGGTGTGAAGTGTTGAGATTGGTCGATTTCTCCACCGGACCTTGTAGGGGACTAGTGCCTTTTGCTTGGAGACAAGGATTGGTTATCGTTGGATTACCTCGACTCATTAGACTCGATTCTAGAGCATTTAGTGAATCTTGAGCTTCAAGGAAGATCTTAGGGATCATCGTCCCAATACCCTCATCCTTAGTGATTGAGACTCTTCTACTTTATTTCTTGCATACTGTTTGCATTGCTTTGCAATTAGTTCACTTCATCATTTTCATTGATTCGACTCAGATAATTGGAGAAGTGGTTATTACTAATACTTCCGCTCCCTCGTGGATCTCGACTCACCCGACTCACCGGTAATTATTACTCGACACCCGCACTTGGCGGTTTATACGCATATTCGGACGTGTCACTCACGCAATGTGATTTCTGCCCAGTGCTCTGAATGTCAAAGTGAAGAAATTCAACCAAGCGCGGTAAACGGCTGGGAGTAACTATGACTCTCTTATAGTAGCCAAATGCCTCGTCATCTAATTAGTGACGTGCATGAATGGATTAATGAGATTCCCACTATCCCCTGCCTACTATCCAACAAAACCACAAACCAAGGGAACAGGCTTGGCGGAATCAGCGGGGAAAGAAGACCCTATTGAGCTTGACTCTAGTCCGACTTTATTAAATGACTTGAGAGGTGTAGGATAAGTGGGAGCCCTCGGGCGGAAGTGAAATACCACTACTTTTAACGTTATTTTACTTATTCCGTGGGACTGCGAGGCGGGCTCCGCCTCCTTTTGGCTCCAAGGCCACGCGCACGGCCGATCCAGAGCGAAGACATTGTCGTGGGAGCTTCATGGGCGGCACATCTGTTAAAAAGATAACGCAGTGTCCTAAGATGAGCTCAACGAGAATGTAAATCTCGTGGGAACAAAAAGGGTAAAAAGCTCGCTTTGATTCTCGATTTCCAAAGACGAATCACGAACCGTGAAAGCATGGCCTATCAATCCTTTAGCCTTTTGGGATTTGAAGCTAGAGGTGTTAGAAAAGTTACCACAGGGATAACTGGCTTGTGGCATCCAAGCGTTCATAGCGACGTTGCTTTTTGATCCTTCGATGTCGGGTCTTCCCTATCATTGTGAGCGTAATTCACCAAGTGTTGGATTGATCACCCACCAATAGGGAACATGAGCTCGGGTTTAGACCGTCGTGAGACAAAGTTAGTTTTTACCCATCGATGACCGCAGACCGCCGCAGTAATTCAACCTAGTACGCAGAGGAACCGCTGATTCACACAATCGTCATCGCGCTTGGTTGAAAAGCCGCTGGCGCTGAAGCTACCGTGGTGCCTGATTATGGTCGAACGCCCTAAGCCGTAATCCAAGCTAGCGCAGCCGCCACGCCCGCCGCCGGAACCCCGACCCGCAGTAGGGGACCACGCGTCCCCCACGGGCCCGTGTCACATGAAGTGGCCCCCGTGAGGGACCTACCATGGGCGGCGGCCTCGAAGCGCTATTCCGAGCTGGCGGCGGGCTGAATCCTTTCAAGACGACTTAAATAAGCTGATGTGGCATTGTGAGTGACGAGTGGCCTCTGCTCGCCACGATCCATCGAGATCCAAAACTCTCATCGCACGGATTCGCCCATCCCTCCCCCAACACATAAAACCCCTCACCTCCAAATCCCGTGAGCCGGACAAGGTTAGACTTTGTACTTGTGCAACCGGCTATCGACGAAAGAAACGAGTATGGCCCATGACATCTCTTACCATCACTTGAAACCCCTCACCCCTCGGGGCGAATGAAGTTCAGCCGAGTTTGCACGGGCGGATCATGACTTCTCTCGGAGCACGCTCTTGTGATCGGGCGATGTCACGCCGCCGCCGGCGGGGCCGTCCGGTCGACGGCGGCACCTCGGCGTGGCACAACCACCGCATCACATGGCATCTCATGAAACGCCCCCGGGCCGAGTTTCGCCAAGTTTGCACGCTGATCGGATCGGCTTCACGGCGCTTGCCCCGTGCCGTGCCCCGCCCCCATCGTTTGGCATCACATGAAAACCACTCGGGTGAAGTTTCACAGATTTTGGATGATCGTAGCCAATGTTTGATTGGGGGAGTATGCGTCGCCGTCGGGACGGCCAGTCGGTTGACTTTGGAATCTTGCCGCGGGACTATCGGAGATGGATTTGTCATCATAGAAAAACCCAAGGGGTGAAGTTTCAGCAAAAACGCAAGAGTGGATCAGAAGATGGCATGGGACGCGCCGTCTCCGGTGCAGCTGTGACGTCAGCTGGGCGCCGCGGCCCGACGGCACGCATCCCGGCCCGGCGCTCCCACCCCATCGTTTGGCATCACATGAAAAGCACTCGTGAGAAGTTTCACAGATTTGGGATGATCGTAGCGAATGTTCGATCGGGGGAGTATGCGTCGCCGTCTGGACGGCCGGTTGTTTGACTTTGGAATCTCGCCACGGGACCATCGCACATGGAATTGTCATCATAAAAAACCACAAGGGGTGAAGTTTCACCAAAAACGCACGAGTGGATCGGGAGATGGCACTTAGCGCGCCCGTCCTGTCGTGTGACGTCGTGCGGCGCTGCCGAGGACATCCGGGCATCACATGAAAACCCCTCGGGCGAAGTTTCACAGATTTAAGATGATCGTAGCCAATGTTTGATCGGGGAAGTATACGTCGCCGTCGGGACAGCCGGTCGGTCGACTTGGGAATCTCGCCGCGGAACCATCGCAGATGGATTTGTCATGATAAAAATCCCAAGGGGTGAAGTTTCACCAAAAACACACGAGTGGATCTGGAGATGGCACTTAGCGCGCCCTGTCTGCCTTGTGACGTCCGCGCTGCGCCGCGAGGCCGTCCAGGCGGCGGCGGCATCCCGGCCCGACGCCTCGCCCTATCGTTTGGCATCACATGAAAACCCCTCGGGCGAAGTTTCACAGATTTTGGATGATCAAAGCCAATGTTCGATCGGGGGAGTATGCGTCGCCGTCGGGATGGCCAGTCGGTCAACTTTGGAATCTCGCCATGGGACCATCGCAGATGGATTTGTCATCATAAAAAACCCCAAGGAGTGAAGTTTCACCAAAAACGCACGAGTGGATCGGGAGATGGCACGAGGCGCGCCCGTCCCTTCGTGTGACATCGCACCGCCGCCGCCGGGGCCATCCGGGCGACGTCGGCATCACGGCCCGGCGCCCCCGCCCCATCGTTTGGCATCATATGAAAACCCCTCGGGCGAAGTTTCACAGATTTTGGATGATCGTAGCCAATGTTCAATCGGGGGAGTATGCGCTCCGACGACGGCCCGATCGACCGACTTTGGAATCTCGCCATGGGAACATCGCAGATGGATTTGTCATCATAAAAAACCTCCATTGGTGAAGTTTCACCAAAAACGAAAGAGTGGATCGGGAGATGGCACGGTGCGCGCCCGTCCCGTCGTGTGATGTCGCGCCGGCGCCGCCGGGGCACTCCGGGCGAAGAGGGCATCCCGGCCCGGCGCCCCGGTCCCATCGTTTGGCATCACATGAAAACCACAGGGGCGAAGTTTCACAGATTTTGGATGATCGTAGCCAATGTTCGATAGGGGGAGTATGAGTCGCCGCTGGGGACTACCGGGTCGGTCGACTTTGGAATCTCGCCACGGTACCATCGCAGATGGATTTTTCATCATAAAGAACCCCAAGGGGTGAAGTTTCACCAAAAGCGACGAGTGGATCGGGAGATGGCACGTAGCGCCGCTCGCTCCCGTCGAGTGCTGACGCTCGCCGCCGCGGGCCGTCCGGGCGAAGGCGGCATCCGGGCCCGGCACTCCCGCCCCATCGTTTGGCATCACATGAAAACACCTCGAGCGAAGTAGTTTCACAGATTTTGGCTGATCGTAGCCAATGTTCGATCAGAGGAGTATGCGTCGATGTCGGGACAGCCGGTCCGTCGACTTTGGAATCTCGCCGCGGGACCATCGCAGATGGATTTGTCATTATACAAAACCCCTAGGGGTGAAGTTTCACCAAAAACGCACGAGTGGATCGGGGGATGGCAATTAGCCCGCCCGTCCCGTCGTGGGACGTTGCGCCAGTGCCGCCGGGGCCATCCGAGCGACAGCGGCATTCCGGCCCGGTGCCCGTGCCCCATCATTTGGCATCACATGAAAACCACTCGGGCGAAGTTTCACAGATTTTGGATGATCGTAGCCAATGTTCGATCGGGGGAGTATGCGTCGCCGTCGATACGGCCGGTCGGTCAACTTTGGAATCTCGCCATGGGACCATCGCAGATGGATTTGTCATCATAAAAAACCCCAAGGGGTGAAGTTTCACCAAAAACGAAAAAGTGGATCGGGAGATGGCACGGTGCACGCCCGTCCCATCGTGTGACGTCGCGCCTGCACCGCCGGGGCACTCCGGGCGAAGAGGGCATCCCCGTCCGGCGCCCCGGTCCCATCGTTTGGCATCACATGAAAACCCCTGGGGCGAAGTTTCACAGATTTTGGATGATCGTAGCCAATGTTCGATAGGGGGAGTATGAGTCGCCGTTGGGACGGCCGGTCGGTCGACTTTGGAATCTCGCCACGGTACCATCGCAGATGGATTTTTCATCATAAAGAACCCCAAGGGGTGAAGTTTAAAAAAAAACGCATGAGTGGATCGGGAGATGGCAATTAGCACGCCCGTCCCATTGTGTGACGTCAGGGCGACGGAAGCATCCCTTCCCGGCGCCCCCGCCCCATCGTTTGGCATCACATGCAAATCCCTCGGGCGAAGTTTCAAAGATATTGGATGATCGTAGCCAATGTTTGATCGGGGAATTATGCGTCGCTGTCGGGACGGCCGGTCGGTCGACTTTGGAATCACGCCGCGGGACCATCGCAGATGGATTTGTCATTATAAAAAACCCTAAGTAGTGAAGTTTCACCAAAAATGCACGAGTGGATCGGGAGATGGTGCGCGGCGCGCACGTCCAGTCGTGTGACGTCGCGTCGGCGCCGCCGTGGCCGTTCGGACGACAGCGGCATCCCGGCCAGGCGCCACCGCCTCCTCGTTTGACATCACATGAAAACCCCTCTGGAAAAGTTTCACAGATTTTGGATGATCGTAGCAAATGTTCGATCGTGGAAGTATGCGTCGCCATCGGGACGGCCGGTCGGTCGACTATGGAATCTCGCCGCGGGATCATCGCAGATGGATTTTTCATCATAAAAAACACCAAGGGGTGATGTTTCACCAAAAACGCACGAGCTGATCGGGAGGTGGCGCGTAGCGCTCTCGTCCCATCATGTGACGTCGCACCGGCGCCGCCCGGGCTATTTGGACGACGGCGGCATCCCGGCCCGGCGCCCCTGCCCCATCGTTTGGCATCACATGAAAACACCTCGGGCAAAGTTTCACAGATTTTGGATGATCGTAGCCAATGTTTGATCGGGGTAGTATGCGTCGACGTCGGGACGGCCGGTCGGTCGACTTTGGAATCTCGCCGTGGGATCATCGCAGATGGATTTGTCATCATAAAAAACATCAAGGGATGAAGTTTCACCAAAAACGCACGATTGGATCGGGAGATGGCACTGTTCGCGCCCTTCCCTTCGTGTGACGTCGCGCCGGCGCCGCCGGGGCCGTCCGGGCGACGGTGGCATCCCAGCCCGGCGCCCGTGTCCCATCGTTTGGCATCACATGAAAAACACTCGGGCGAAGTTTCACAGATTTTGGATGATCGTAGCCAATGTTCGATCGGGGGAGTATGCGTTGCCGTCGGGACGGCCGGTCGGTCAACTTTGGAACCTCGTCATGGGACCATCACAGATGGATATGTCATCATAAAAAACCGCAAGGGGTGAAGTTTCACCAAAAACGAACAAGTGGATTAGGAGATTGCACTAGGCACGCCTGTCCCGTCGTGTGACGTCGCGTCGGCGCCTTCGGGGCCGTCTGGGTGACGGCGGAATCCCAGCCCTAAGTGCCCGCCCCATCGTTTGGCATCACATAAAAACCCCTAGGGCGAAGTTTCACAGATTTTGGATGATTGTTGCCAATGTTCGATCGGGGGAGTATGCGTCGCCGTCGGGACGGCCGGTCGGTCAACTTTGGAATCTCGCCGCGGGACCATTGCAGATGGACTTTTCATCTTAAAAAACCCCAAGGGGTAAAGTTTCACCAAAAACGCAAGAGTGGATCGGGAGATGGCACGCAGCTCGCCCGTCCCGTCGTGTGACGTCGCGCCGGGGCTGTCTGGGCGAATGCGGCATACCGGCCCGGCTCCCCCGCTCCATCGTTTGGCATCACATGAAAACCCCTCGGGCGAGGTTTCATAGATTTTGGATGAGCGTAGCTAATGTTTAATCGAGGGAGTATGCGTCGCCGTCGGGACGGGAGGTCGGTCGACTTTGGAATCTTGCTGCGGAACCATCGCAGATGGATTTGTCATCATAAAAAACCCCTAGGGGTTAAGTTTCATAAAAAACGCACGAGTGGATTGGGAGATTACCGGAGTTGGGCGCCATCGTGCGGCGTCAGCCCGCGCCGCTACCGGCCAACCCACTCGGTAGCGTGCACAGTGAGCGGCCCAGAAAAAAGGGGGGTCTCAGAGACCCTTTGTACCCCCGGGGTTGCCTTGGGCGGGATGTTTTGCAGGTTATATAGGGGGAAGACACTTATTTCCCCCCATGGGCGGCGCGACGCGGCCATTGGCGCGCGCGTCACGCAGCACCGCGCCGTGCCATGCCGCACGGCACCACCCGCCGCCGGTGGGTGGGTGGGCTGGCCACCACCGCCGGCCGGTCGGCCACCGGCGAGCTCCAGCCAGCCTCCGGCGAGCTCCGACGAGCCCCGGCGTGCCTCGTGGCCTAGAAACCTTGCCCCAGTGATAAACATCTAAAACTATGTGTTTAGCATGTATTTGTTATGTATTATTCTTTAATTTATTTGTTGAATCGATGCCTTTTTATTCTAAATTGTAGTATTTTTCCATTTCAGGCCCTTTAGAAGCCCTGGTAGGTCGGCAACGCGATTGGGGATGAATTCGGCAACAAAACGGCGTTTCTGGTGGTCGGGATTACTGTAACACAACATGCAGCGGCGGTTACTGTAGCACTCACTACAGCTCATCGCGGGCTTCTCGGCAGAAAACTGAAATTCCCGAGGGGTTGCTATACGGCCCGTATACTGACCCGTTTACCGGTCGGGATCTGGGCACTTATAAGGTCTTGAAGGGCATTTCTTGGGCATCTTATTCTTGATTTTTCTTCTTCTTTGGGGACAAGGCCAGCTAGGGTTTGGGGAACACTTCCACATCACTTGAACCCAAGCTTTAGGAGGGCAAAAAGGGAGGAAATCCGAGCATTTTCTCGGCGGGGAGAGCAAGAACGAGGAGTATCTACTTCTAGGGCATCATTGCTTGAAGGTTGAAGACAACGGGAAGCCACCCCTTCGAGTGGCGTCTTCGGAAGGCTTTCTCCAGGGATTCTTTCGTCATTCGACCTTCATCATTTGAGGGAATGTTCCTCATGTTTACTTTAGTTGTTTGTATGGATTATTTGGTTTTCTTGTTGAACATGAACAACTAAACCCCTAGGTCACCGGATGTAGGTGAACCTAGGGGGCGAACTTGTGATGTTTTGGATTGTTTGAGTAGTTTATGCATGTTTGGCTTATTGTGATCCTTGTTTGGTGTTCTTGCTTGTTTTGGTACATTTGATTGAGTGATGTATCAAATTCTTGGTAGCACTTTGTAGCATGACCATTGCCTTAGTGCTAGACTCCACCAAACTAGGAAGGGTTCATTGTATAAATATGCTGTAACCATCGGGTATTTGTACCCCTCCAATCCTAGGGTTGAAAACTACTTGTGTTTCCACCCTAACTTGTGAAAACCAACATTCTCCTTGCAACCGTGTGGGAAGTTGGGCGGAAGAGATTCCGCGCTCAACACTTGCACTGGGTTAGGGGTCAATTACCGTGACCATTGGGTTGACCTAGGTCTTGGTTTTCTCGGTCCAACTAGCCACGTGCTTTATTACTCAATTTCCTACTCACTATAGTAGCCCCCTTGGGAATCCGTGATCCGTGACCGTTTTTCCAACCTTGGGCATCTCCCGTATTTTTACTTGTTTTCGTACTTCTTAAGATTTTCATTTCAGCTTTTTCATTTTTGCTTTCTTTTCTTCTTTTCTCTTATCTTGGAATCGGTGAGCTAAACAACGGTAAGAAGTGAGTAGGGTAGCTCCTCGGGCCCCTTGGGAATACAACCCATTCGGCAGCGTGCGCGAGTGGTTTATTACTGACGACCCCGTGAGCTTGCGGGTGTACACACTCGTGTCGATCAAGTTTTTTGGCCCTATGGTGAGAGCTATCATCGAGAATATTTGGAAAGCTTTACACTTGTTGATTTAGCCTTTTCTTTGTCTTTTGTTTTTACTCATTTGTTTTGTTTGTCTTTTGTGTTTTTGGTTGATGATCTTTTGTAATTACCCATCTTTGTGTTCTTACTATTAACTAACATCTTGACTCCTCAATTCGGTAGGTACACATCTTATGACACAAGCGGAGTCAAGCAAAAACTTGAGCTAAACCCGATAAGCTAGAGATAGAAAGAACTTTGCATCAATGATTGAGAGAAGCAGCAGAAAGTTCTAGACAACAAGAGGTTCAGGTTGAGTAAAGTGAACCATCAGTCATGGAGGAGCCTAGGAAGACCTTATCGTAATATGAAAGGCCACAGTTCACCGGTGAAGAATTTAGTGTCCAAGTACCAACCGTTCCAGCTAATAACTTTGAAATCAAGGCGAGTACCATAGGGATGATTCAGAATTCAGTACAGTTTGATGGTCTAGCAGATGAGGATCCCCATGCTCATCTTGCTCGGTTCCTTCAAATCTACTCCACTTTCAAGATCAATTCAGTGTCAGATGATGCCATCAGACTGAGGTTGTTCCCGTTCATCTTGAGAAGTGCAGCATACAGATGGCTCACATCCTTAGCTCCGGGGTCCATCACCACTTGGAAGGAAATGGTCGAGAAGTTCCTAGCCCGATATTTTCTTCCAACCAAGGCTGCAAGATTGAGATAGGAGATATCGTCTTTCAGGCAAGGTGATAGTGAGATACTATTTGAAGCCCATGAACGATTTAAGGACCTTCTTTGTAAGTGTCCTCATCATAGTTTTCCTGCATGGATGAGAGTACAGATGTTGTGTAACGGGCTGAATTATGCTACTAGGCAGCTTATTGATGCAGCGGCAGGTGGTTCTTTAAGCAACAAGCTTCCTGAAGAGGCCGAGGAATTAATTGAGAATATGTCCAGCAACGAGTGTCATTGGAGTACTAGACAGAAGCCTCCAAGGGCTGCAAGGCTGTATGAGGTGAACGAATCCACATCATTGGCTACGAAGATTGATGCCTTGACAAAGCATATTACTGAGCAGAATTCAAAGCATGATGCCCTAGCACAAATAGTTGACCAGCTCAGGTTGGGGTCCAGTTCGGGTTCCAAGGCCGTTTTGTCATGTGACACTTGTGGGGCAGGGCATGCAACATCACAATGTCCTATTTTTGTTGCCCCATCACCTCCTGTAGAAATAGTTGATTATGTTGGGGGTGGACCACAAGGACCAGGGAACCAATTTGGTAACACTTACAATTATGGTTGGAGAGGCTCGTCAAATACCTCTTGGAATCAAGGCCAATCTCAGTACAAGCCTCCACCATTTCAGGGAAACCAATACCATGCCCCTCCTCCACAAGAGAAAAAACCCTCCACGGAGGATATATTGGCAAGATTCATGCTTGGCACAGAGGCACGTTTCGAGCAGAATGAAAAGAAACTTGATGAATTCGGTGCCGTACTGAAAAATGTTCAAGCGTCCATCCAATCTCTAGAGAACCAAGTGGGACAGCTTGCTCGTGGACAAGATGAACGATCCTCGGGGAGTTTGTCGAGCAACATCCGAATGCAACCCAAGGGAACAATTACAAGCTGTTACTTTGAGAAGTGGGAGGCAGTTGGAAGTAAGGGAAAAAGAGATCCCAAGTGCTCCCAATGATGGGGTAACCGTCCGGGAAGACCCTAATTTGGCTGAACATGCAAGCAAGGACAACGGGAGGAAACTTGTTGAAGACTCCCCCAATCCTAACATTTCAAGGGGGCACGAATACAAGCAAGTGATACCGTACCCCTCGAGACTCAAACAAGATAAGGATGAGGCCCAATTCAAGAAATTCCTCAATATATTCAAACAACTTCACATAAATATTCCAATCATTGAGGCACTAGCTCAAATGCCAAAGTATGCCAAGTTCTTGAAGGAGATGCTCACTAATAAGAGAAAGTTAGAGGATCAGGGCACAGTTGCACTTACTGGGAACTGCTCGGCTATTCTAGAGAAAAAACTGCCTCAAAAGTTAAGGGATCTGGGTAGTTTGTAATTCCTTGTGTACTTGGTGAAGGAATGATGGAGCATGCTCTAGCCGATTCTGGGGCTAGCATAAATGTAATGCCATACAACTTGTTCTTGAAACTGGGATTAGAAGACCTAAGGCCTACAAGAATGACATTGCAGCTTACAGATAGATCAGTGAGAAGGCCTCGAGGGGTAGTTGAAGATGTCCTTGTTAAAGTTGACAAACTCTTCATTCCTGTAGATTTCGTGATTCTAGATGTGGATGATGATGTTGAGGTTTCCCTGATCCTTGGGCACCCATTCCTTAACACTTCAGGTGCTCTAATTGATGTTAAAGAGGGCAAGATGACCTTGAGGGTCGGAGACGAGCAAGTGGTCTTCACCCTCCCTGAAGTAATGAAGCACACACTTGATCATGATGGCAAACTGTACTTCACTGGTACTACTGATGAGATTATTTGTGATTGTGTGCAGGATGTGCTTGCCTTAAACCCTTTGGATGAGTTCTTGGATGAGTTTGCATGCCAAGATACCGAGGAAGAACTTCCCCCTCCACCAACACAACAAATTAATCAAGTGGAGGGTAATTCACCACTCAATGGCAAGAAAATTAAGGGTGTTAAGAAGATTTGGAGAAAATCGAAGAAGAAACAAAAAGAGGGGAAAATGTTGTCCACATTGATCATTTATTCTTTGGAAACCAGGGTAAATTTAAAGTTTTCTCATGCCTTTCATTGAATTTTCCAAGTGGCAATTCGGTTCCAAGGGCTCGAGGTAACTTTCATCCATTTGTTCCACCATGATCGTTTGAGGTAATGCACATCAAGCTAACGACGTTAAACAAGCGCTTCTTGGGAGGCAACCCAAGTTCATTTCATTCCTCGTATTATTTTTCTCATTTGTGTTTGTGTGTTTGACTTGTTTTTTAGTGTGGTTTGGTTGTATTTGTGTTTTCATCATTTTTTTTAGCTCATTAGCCCTTGTATTCTCTAAGTTGTCATGTGGTCTTTGAGTAATTCTTGTTTTTGATGCAATCTTGATGATGTTTTGAGTGTTTTGTCGATGTTTCCGGCTTTTATTTTTTTCATGGTTTTTAATCATAAACGAAGTGTGCAACTCGTGGAGAATCGACGTGCGTCAGGAAAATCCCGAGGACCATCCTTGCGGCCGCAAGGGATGCCCCTGAGACTCATCCGATGACTCTTGAGGACCATCCTTGCGCGCAGGGATGCCCCTCAAGACTCATCCCGAGTCTTGAGGACCATTCTTGCAGGGCGCAAGGATGGTCGGCAAGACTCACCCGAGTGAAGGGTATACTAAGGACTTAGGGCACCACACTATTCATTCATCTTCTCCACTCTTCTACCCTTTTCTCCCTCATTTCTCCACCGTTTTTCCTTCATTTTTGCTCTAGTTTGTTCTTCTCCCCCTCTTCTCCATTTTAGTGACATAAAATTGGAGTTTGAGACAAGCTTTTTGGCCGGATCCAACCATTATATTTGCTCATCTTACTCTTGGTTGAAGGTTTGTTCTTTCACTCAAAACTTTGAGCTTTTCATGCCTTTGTGGGTGAAGTTTCTTGGATATTTGTTGTTGAATGAATGCTTAATGATTATCAAGAATTTTTTTCCTTGATTTGTAGAATTTTTTTGGCTACTTTTTACAAGCAAAGGCCCCTGAAAAATTTTCGAACTTCTATACGACAACTGAGCATTTTCTTGAATTTTTTCATTCTTTTGGTGCTTTCTTTTCTTGTAAGTTGGTTGAATGGTCTCCACTTTGCTTATGCAGGATGCCCATCAAGAGATTTGCTTCCAAGAGGGATATGAGGGAACCTACTCCTCCCTGCAAGAAACCAAGGTTTTCTAAAGTTAAGAAGAACACAAAACACGTTGTGCACTCTTTATCACGCAAGGTGTTGCACGGTGAGAAAATCGATTAGGAAGCTTTGAGCACTTTGGGTTTTAGATGGCAAGGTGTTGGAGCTCGCATTTCACATGATGGTTGGGATAAACTATTTTCCATTGAGGAAGTCTCTCATTCCAAGGAGCTTAGCTTGGAGGTCCTTAGCTCCTCGAAGGATGGTCAAAGAATACCCATTCACTCATCATTCTAACCACATCACATTCCGAGCTTTTGGGAAGAAACACCGTGTTTCTGAGGATGATATTGGTGTGCACATGGGGTTATACACGGAAGAGTACTTAAGATCATCGCATTCAAGCGATCGGTTGATGAAATCCCGGTTGAAACGAATGCATCTTATTGGAGAGTCCATCTCGGCTAGCTCTAGTACTTTCGAAGGGCCTCCCGACTCACCAGCCCCGACTCTCCGATACATTCATGCTCCTTTCGACTACGGAGTATTGAGGCGGGCCGATCTCTTGGAGTAGTGAGCGCCACGATCGATTATGTTGTATGCCAGCATCCTTGGCGTCGTCCTATCCACACTGGGGCACTTGGTGGCGGAGGCTGCTCCCATCAAGGCAAGTTCAGTTCGTTTGGGGAGCTATCTTCAGTGGGACCCACATCAGTCGGCTCATCCGCGGCATGGGATTGATTAAGCGCACTAGAGGCATGTCTGTGGTAGGATCTATTGTTCCCTTAGGGATTCCAACCCCTTGTCTCCATTGGGATTGGTGAGAAGCGGGGAAGTAGTTATCGCCTTGCTCGGCAGAAGGATCATGTTCACAGGACCCTGACACTTCACATGATCACGAGGGCCCGATTCGAGTCGAGATCAGGGATGATCGAGGGAGTTCACCTATCTTTAGCAGACAGCATTTGAGTTGTTTCGACCCGAGGTCTAGCGAGCGGATCTTGAGCCTTTGAGAGTAGACGAGAGGAGATCATCACGCACGACAGACGCGGATTGAGCACAATTTGAGTCGAACTCGACTATTGCTTTCATGACTCATCTTCATCGACCCTATGCTACCACTACTTGTGCTTGCATCATCATTTCCTCGACTTCATAGACCCATGACATACTTTTTGTGTATTTTGTATTTGTTCTTCTGTTCTATCTTTGTTTGTTGTGTGTTGTTTCAGACTTGTACTTTTTGAGCTAGCTAGGGCCTTTCCCCTACTATGCTCCTATTTTGTTTCTCATTGGCGCTCTCTCCCGTATTTTATTTCCATTTCCCCTTAAAAATTGTGAATGATGATAGGCTTCTTGTTCTTTTTCAGGATCATTAATTTTTGTGAAGCTTGTACTTTCGCCCTCATTATGTGGTATGCCCCCGATCCATGTGGAGCAATTTGGAATCACACCAGGGAATCAGGGAAGTGTCTTTACCCCATTTCTGTGCTTATTGTTTTTCATTCCCCATTTTTCTCTGTTGACTTAGGTACATTGAGGGTAATGTACGACTTTAGGTGTGGGGATGTTTTTCTTACTAGAGTATTTTATCCTTTTGCATGCTTACTACCTATGATGGCTATGAATGTTTAGTTAGGGACTTCTTGGCTTGGTAGAATGATAGGTGTGAGCTGTACATTCCATGTGCTTGAATGTAGCTCTGTTTCATCTTTAGTGCATCTGTATACATGTTCACGATCACTCTCACCTTATCGAGTTTTCCTCACCGCTTTATAAGTTTATAAGCATGAATCGTCTATGTAGGCGTAATTGAGTAAGTGGGTGACTCTTGTGCCTAACTAGCATGTGCATCCATCCGAAAGATTATTTTCTATCTGATCTATGTTAGGCGGACCCAAGAAAAAAGAGAAAGTGTGTATAAATGTGTGGGAAGAAAAATAAAAGCATCTCTTGTGATCGCTTGGAACCTGTTTCATAATCACTTAACAGGTTAAAATCGTGTTGAGGAACGAGAGGACTTTTACGAGTATTGAAGAAGTCTTTGGCACTTTAATGTCATCTTCATTATGTGTGTCTTTGAAAAGGGCATCCTGGGATAATCCAGGTGTGGAGGTCAAGGTGGGAGGTTGCACACACTCATTGGGGCATTCTAGATGAGACAAAGCTAATATCACTTCACTATTCATTGACCGACTCACTCCTTGATTTACGTCCATTCGTGCTTGTGGAGTTCTTTACTTTTTGAGCTTGAGGTCGTATTTTTTTAGCCGTTTATCTTATTTCCCTTAGTTCTTCATGTTTTGTTTTTCTTGGGGACAAGCAAAGCGCTTGGAGTGTGGGGATGTTTGATAAAGCGTCTAAAAGTATGTATTTTGCATGTATTTGTTACGTATTATTCTTTATATTTATTTGTTGAATCGATGCCTTTTTAGTCTAAATTGTAGTATTTTACGCATTTCAGGGCCTTTTGTAGCCTTGGTACCTCGGCGGCGATTGGGGATAAAGTCGGCATCAAAGCGGCGTTTCAGTAGGGATGCTGCGGACTATCTCAGTAGCGATGCATAGCGATTTCAGCATGGCGATCACTGTAGCTCATCGCGGGCTTCTCGGCGAAACTAAAATTCCAGGGGGTCGGTATCTGCCGATATCTTGACTGTTTCTACGATCGGGATCCGGGCACTTATAAGGTCTTGAAGGGCATTTTTGGCATCTTCTTCTTGATTTTTTTCTTCTTCTTTGGGGGACAAGGCCGGCTAGGGTTGGGAGAACACTTCCACATCACTTGAATCCAAGCTTTAGGAGGGCAAAAAGGGAGGAAATCCGAGCATTTTCTCGGCGGGGAGAGCAAGAACAAGGAGGATCTACTTCTAGGGCATCATTGCTTGGAGGTTGAAGACAACGGGAAGCCACCCCTTCGAGTGGCGTCTTCGGAAGGCTTTCTCCGGGGATTCTTGCGTCATTCAACCTTCATCATTTGAGGGAGTGTTCCTCATGTTTACTTTAGTTGTTTGTATGGATTATTTGGTTTTCTTGTTGAAGATGAACAACTAAACCCCTAGGTCACCGGATGTAGGTGAACCTAGGGGCGAACTTGTGATGTTTTGGATTGTTTGAGTAGTTTATGCATGTTTGGCTTGTTGTGATCCTTGTTTGGTGTTCTTGCTTGATTTTGGTACATTTGGCTGAGTGATGTATCAAATCCTTGGTAGCACTTTGTAGCATGACCATTGCCTTAGTGCTAGACTCCACCAAACTAGGAAGGGTTCATTGTATAAATATGCCGTGGCCATCGGGTATTTGTACCCCTCCCATCCTAGGGTTGAAAAGTACTTGTGTTTCCACCCTAACTTGTGAAAACTTACATTCTCCTTGCAACCGTGTGGGAAGTTGGGCGGAAGAGATGCCGCGCTCAACACTTGCACCGGGTTAGGGGGTCAATTACGTGACCATCAGGGTTGACCCTAGGTCTTGGTTTTTCTCGGTCCAACTAGCCACGTGCTTTATTACTCAATTACCTACTCACTATAGTAGCCCCCTTGGGAATCCGCATCCGTGACCATTTTCCAACCTTGGGCATCTCCCGTATTTTACTTGTTTCGTACTTCTTAAGATTTCATTTAAGCTTTTCGTTTTGCTTTCTTTTTCTTCTTTTCTCTTATCTTGGAATCGGTGAGCTAAACAACGGTAAGAAGTGAGTAGGGTAGCTCCTCAGGGCCCCTTGGGAATACGACCCATTCGCGTGCACGAGTGGTTTATTACTGAGCGACCCCGTGCGCTTGCGAGGTGTACACACTTCATCTCGATCAAGAAACATCAAAGATTGTGCCTCTCCTCCTTTACTCTTTGCTGCCTTTGTTGCCCACTAACGATGCTTTCATCGAACAATCTTCATCAACCAAATGGGGCGTCTCTTTACCCTTCCTTTTCATGCTTCATTTATTTATTATGAATTGTACACCATGTTCTCCTGATTAATGTACATTGAGGGTGATAAGTGCTTGTGTGATTTGAATGCTGAAGCATTCTTTCCTTATGTTGAGCATTACTTTTTCTTGGGTTTTTACACTAACATGTGTGTTTTTTATGTTACTTTTCGTGCGAGGTAGGGTTGTGAGGCCGAGTATGAAGGAAAGAAGCCAATGTCGATCATAATGCACCGATTTTGAAGGAAATCTTGCTAAGGTTCAAACATGAAGACATAGGTCGGGTGCGAGATGGTAGTGTGTGTGCCAACCTCCTTGTATTTGAGTTAGCACAACCATTTGGAGGGGCACAAGGGCAGTCACACTAAAGCATTCTGACTTATGCACATAGAACAAGATCTCCACCCACTTGTCCGTCATTAAAGAAGGAAAGCGATCCACGACATGAATGTGTGCCCGTTTGCATCACCTCGATGAAAGTATGGACTCGGGAAGTATTTTAGGCCAGGTAATGTGGTGGAATACTGTAGCGAAAATATTGTAGCAACACTGTTCACAGCCGGCCGAGAAAACAGGAATTCAGATAATTCATACGAGCGTGTGAAAATTATACACGGCCGTGTGAAAATTCCCCATGGGCGTGTGAAAAATCCACAGGCCCGTGTGGTCGCCCGATTCCAGCTCTATTTAAAGCTAATTCAACCCGTATTTCAGCATTCTTTTCTCCATCTTTTTCCCCAACTTGAGAGAGGGTTTCGCTGAGGCTTTTGAGAGGTATTGGCTAGGGTTTTTGCAGAGGTTTCTACGGCTCCGACATCGTCATTCCTTTGAAGAAGGTTGGTAGGGAGCTTCGTCGAGGCGTATCCTATACCGGACAAGGGAATCCTTGGACGATGAGTAGAGGACTTTCCACAAGACCATCGACACAACTATCGAGGGGTTTCTCTATGGATTCATTGTTTTTACATTCTATTTCTTTGATTGTACTTAGCTCCATGGAGAGTTAAACATCTAGTGGGTACTTGGGTATTTGTGAACCCTAGGATGTATTTGTTTCATTGAATCTCTTTATTATGCTTTCAATTAATTGATGTTTATTGTGAGTTCCAACCTTGAATGCTTGATTGTATGAACATCTCCCCTAAAGTGACACTAGGGTTGAGAGTTCTTGTTGGTAACCTTGTGAGTGAGTGACACACCACGAGTGTTAGACAAAACTAGGTTGGAGAGGGTTGAGAGGGTAAGTCGAGAGGTACAGGAGTGTCCCCTTTCCCCTCCGGCGTGATACATTCTACCTTTGTTCCTCGAGTTCTTTGCGGCCATAATAGAGTGAATGGTCTAAGAGATAACCCTCCTCTGGGGCTTAGTTGCACGTGCAATGGAGTGAAGCGTTGAGGTGATCTTAGTATCTAGGGCTTAATTGTGGTTAGGGACCTTCCACCTGGACCAAAGGGTTAGGTCTATAACTAGGACGAGATTTATCACTTGGAATCCATAGAGCTCATTGCAACTCTATTCGAGTGCGAGGTTGGGACATTATTTAATCTCTCCTCCGGGACATGTATAGAGTTAGACATAGTTGAAATTAGATTTGGGACTATGTATTTAAGGATTTCCACGACTCACCCTTGTATTGATTAGGAAACATAATAGAGGGTTCTTGCACTTGAAACGATTGTCCTAGGTGGAGCATTATCCGAGTACCCCATCTTTATCGATTGCCTTACCTCCCTCTTTACTCGTACTCTCTTACTTGTTTTTACTTTTGAGAATTGAATCATTGTCACATTTATCACTACTGATCTTTCACAAAGCTAAGAAGTGGATTAAGTGTTTTTATTCCCTATTCCCTGTGGATTCGATACCCGGCCATCCAGGATTATTACTTCGACAAACCCGTGCACTTGCGGGATATACGCAAGGGGATCTTGTCAAGTTTTTAGCTGCCGTTGCGTGGAATAGGCATTTAGAGATACTTTGCACTTTGTTTTCTTAGCTATTTCACCATACATTCTATTTCATATCTTCTTATTCTATCATCGTTCTGATTTCTTTTTCTTTCTTTTTGGGTGCAGCTCCAGGTTATGACCCGAGGGAATCCCTCAATATTGATTGAAGGAGATCCTAAGCTTGATCGTACACTTAGAAGAAAGGGAAAAGAGCCTCGCAAGAATAATCTAATTTAGCTGATTTGTAAGTGGAAGGATCTGAAAACATGGCAGAACAGAACGAGCAATAGCGGACATTATTTGATTATGCCAGACCATCAGTGTTGGGGACACAATCGAGCATTGTCCATCCCCGATCACAACTCGGAACTTTGAGTCGAGTCGGCATTCATCCACATGTTGCAAATGAATCCGCATGAGTTCAACGGTTTGGCAGATGAGGATCCAAATAGTCATATAGAGAGTTTTTCTAGAGGTATGTGATATCCTGAAGATAAACAGAGTGACGGATGATGCCATCAAGTTGAGAGCCCCGCTCCATTTTTCCTAAAGGAGAGAGCGAGTAGTGGCTACACTCATTACCTAGAGCATCAATTACCACATGGGAGGGATGGTAGAAGCTTTTTCTTGCCCGTTATTTCCCTCCCGGAAAAATCAAGAAAGCTTAGGAATGAGATCTCATCCTTTGTTAAGTTGGAATTGGAGTCTCTATTCGAGACATGGGAAAGGTTCAAAGGAACTCCCGAGGAAATACCCGCAAATACGCATTTCGGAGTGGATGATTGTTCAGACCTTTTACAACGGTTTGAATCCTAGTACAAGGCAACTCTTGGATGCGGCAGCAGGAGGTACTTTAGGTAGCAAGACCCCCGATGAGGCCCGTCAATTAATTGAGAAAATGTTGATAAAAAGCTACCAATGGAATGCTAGGTTGAAGAAAAAGGTGGCCGGTCTCTATGAAATAGATGTTGTAACTTCATTGGCGGCTCAAGTGGAAAATTTGAGTAAGAAGTTAGATCTTCTAACTTCAAATAAAGTGACGGGCGTGACTAATTGCACCGGGTGTGGTGGAGGACATGCTCCCTCCGATTGCCCGATCTTTATCGGTGATGTTTCTTCGGTGGAGAACGTTGATTTTGTAGGTAATGGCATGAGACCTCAAGGAAACCCATATAGCAATACCTACAATTCTGGTTGGAAGAATCATCCTAATTTCTCATGGAGTAATCAGGGTCCACAAAAGGCCATGGGGCCACCGGGTTTCCAACAACAACAACAAGCCCTCAGGTGGAAAACAGAGTCTCAGGTTTGGAAACCCGAATGAATGACTTAGAGAAGCACTTGACTAGATTTGTGCAATCTGCAAATACAAGGTTTGAATCAGTCGAGGCTATACTTCGTAACCACACCGCCTCTTTGCATAACCTTGAAAATCAAGTGGGGCAAATTGCGAAGCCTCTCTCTGAAAGGCCACATGGAATCTTGCCGAGCAATACAGAGACCAACCCTAGAGAGCACGTGAAGGCGATCATTTTGAGAAGTGGTCATGAGGTTGAAGGTAGGCTTCCGAGTGAGAAGTTAAAAGAACACGCACCCGAGGTTTTAGAGGTGGAAGAGAGACAAGCAAAGAGAAAGAGATGGCACCCCACCTTTTTAAGCCAACCATCCCTTATCCCTCTAGATTGAAAAATGACCAAGGGTATGAACAATACAAGAAGTTCCTGAGTTTGTTCAAGCAACTCCACATCAATATTCCTTCTGTTGAGGCATTGGCCCAAATGCCTAAGTATGCTGAAAGGTCTTGAAAGACTTGTTGACTAACAAGAGGAAATTGGAGGAAACTCGCTTCAATGATTTTTAGATGCTTCATGCTCGTGGTATTGCAAAAAGAACATACCCAACAAGAAGAAAGACCCGGGAAGCTTCATCATTCCGTGTAATATTGGCAATCTAGGTGAGGAAATGGCATTGGCGGACTCAGGGGCCAATATCAACATTATGCCATACACCTTCTTTTAAAAGCTAGGCTTGGGTGAGCCTAGGCCTACTCGGATGACTTTGCAACTAGCGGACCGAACAGTACGACATCCGAGAGGCATCATTGAAGATGTGCTTGTCAAGGTTGACAAGTACATTTTTCCGGTTGACTTTGTAGTGCTAGACGTTGATGAGGATGCAGATGTACCTTTGATACTTGGGAGACCATTCTTGCGGACTTCAAGGCATTAATTGACATGGGACGGGCGGAGAGCTAACTTTGAGGGTTGGAAATGACAAGCTCACATACCGCCTTGCTTTGAAGCCATCCGGCATTCTCTTGATTTGGATGATACTTTTATACTTTGTAGACACTCACTGATGAGATTGTTGATGAATACATGCAGGAAATTTTCAATCCGGACCCATACGAGGGTTTATTCGACCAAGAGGAGGATTTTGAAGAAGTAATGATGCTTGGCTCGACTGGAAAAGAAGTACCCCGGGGATCTTGAAGAAGGTGCTCCAGAAAATGAAGAGGGCTAGGAGACACCACCAGAAACAGTCTAAGTCTGTTGGAGACGTACGTGAACCGAAGAAGTTGGACGAATCATTGTTAGGTGGTCCGAGCCCGATAATTCACCTTCTACCCTCAAGAGATTTTTGCACATCACGCTTTCAAGTCATGGGTAAGAGGGCAACTTTCATTCATGAACCTCCGTGAGGTAAGACAAGGTACGTCAAGGTTAGTGACATTAAACAAGCGCTTCTTGGGAGGCAACCCAAGTGTTTACTGATTTTTCTTATCTTCTAGTTTAGTTTGTTTTGCATGAATAAATTGTTAAGTGTTGGTGTCTTAATTTTTGGATGCTTGTGCTGAGATTTTCTTGTGAACTTTGAATATTCATCGTGTGTTTTCATGTGGAATTGGTGAAGTTATGTCGTTTGAGCTTTATTCCATGTTTTTCGCTGGTAAAACTCGCATATTGGCAGGCTCTGAGTGTGTAAACATGTTCAGAAACTTTTTGCAGAGCCTGCAGGTTTTCCTAAGGCATCCAGTGAAGACGCACGGGCGTGTGGAATTTCCACACGCCCGTGGATTTGTATTGTGAGCTCATCCAGAGAAGGCACAGGGGCGTGCGGCTGCCCCTATGAATGACCATGCGAATATCGCATGGCAGTTGGTAATTTCCTCACGGGCGTGTGAATTCCTGCAGAGTTTGTCCGATTATCCCGAGAGCACACTGAGGCGTGTGAAACTCTGTAGAGGAGTCCTTTTTATCTCGAGAAGACACAGGGCGGTGGGTGCCCTTTGTGAGTTGTGCATGTGAATGTCCACGCCCATGTGGAATTCCCGCACGGGCGTGTGGAACACTTAGCATTTTTTCTCTGATGTCCAGAGAAACCATAGGGGCGTGCGGCTGCCCTTGTGGGAAAGGCGCACGGGCGTTGGTATTTTCCTCACGCCCGTGGGAGAGTGTTCAGAGACAATGAGGGTGTTTTCAGAGGCGCCATGGGCGTGTCGTCGCCCACGTGGCTCTCGAAATGAGGCACACGGGCGTGGGTAATTTCCGCACACCCGTGTGGATGAACAGAATTCCAAGAGGCGCGAGTCTTCCTATAAAAATCCTTGCATGCTCTCTTCCTTTTCATCTTCAATTGCCTGAAAACTGTTTCTGATCATATTGCTGACTTCTCATCGTTGTTTTGGAGGATTTTTCTTTGCATATCATGCCGATTTTCAGAGTTTCCGCATTTATTTCATCGGTAACCTTTTTATCCTCTTTTCTTCGCCAACTCTTGTTTTTCACAGATCAAATATCTGTAAGTGCGAATTTTTCATTTTTACAATGCATGGTCCATGTTTATAAAAGCGTATAGACGTTGTTTTAAGTTTAAATTGTTGAGAATTGTTGTGCACCGTCTGCGGGTTTTTTCACGCACTGCAGACCCACTACGGCCGTGGGTAATTTCCACAAGCCCGTGTGGAATTTCGCAGATATCTTTTCGGTTTTTGAGCTTCTTTGATCATTTTCCTCTTTTTATACTACAGGTATGGCACCTCGCGTGAAGAAGAACGAAGTAAAGCGTCTCAGAGTCACCCCACCCGAGCCAATACACATGGTATTTTCAAATCCCGAGCATCAAGCTCGATTTGAGAGACTTTCGACACTTGGTTTTGGTCAGACTTGTTTTGTAGATTTGCAAGCGTTGAGAGATATTCAGTGGGGTGACAAGCTAGCTGATGAGATCGATGATATGTTATAAGTAGGATCTTGGAGGAGGTTACTGACGATTCGTGAGCCGGCTTACCGTGCATTGACGCTCGAGTTTTTAGCATCTTTTGAGTTGAGGTATGTGAGAATTGACACTATGGATGCTATATCGTTTCGAGCATTCGGACATCCATTTTCCATGAGTGTCACCGAGTTTTTTTGATTTGGATGGGCCTGTACGATGTCGCATATACCCAGATCAGAGGACTATGGCGTTTACTTGTGGATTTTTCCGATGATCGGTGACTCCGAATATGCGTATAGGGTCCCTATGTGGACAGAGGGCGATTGAACGAGGAATTTCGAAGGCCACCAGCCCTATCCCGGTTGAGCTACGGTATTTGCACGTGGTCCCTAAGCGGTGTCAGTGTCAGGTCAAGGAAATAACACACTGCTCTCGACCGAGCAGGGACTTATTCTTTTTATACTCCATGGTCTGTAATGTGCCGATTCACTTGGGGTGCATAGTGGCGGATGTTACGAGGTACCGTGGTCAATTTGCAGAGTGGGATTATTATTTGCTAGCCCTTACATTACGGACTCATCTTGGGGATGGGTTTGGTAGATGCTTTACGTGGTGTTGAGAGGACACAGTTGTGCCTACACCTCTTACGTTTGAGAAGATCAGGATGATAGGGTTGGTAAGGAGATGTGCGCTAGGGGTCTATATTATTGCTTCAGCTACCCCAGAGACCGTTGGGAGCGGAGGGGATACAGTGGAGGATTTTGAATAGGTTCCCCGGATCCCGTGCGGCACGAGGGGGCCTTGAGCTTATGATCGTATTGAGATGCTTGAGAGCGATGTGAGAGAGATTCGTACCAAGATAGCTGAGTCTGCAGCGATACTACTATCTCAAGATATCGGATCTTATTGCCCATTTTCTTTATCTTTTATATACTCGAGTTATTTTTGTTTTTCTTGTGCTTCATTTAACCCCCTTGTGTGTGCGTGCAGATGGTCTTATCATCTTGGGAATTGAGACTTTGTCATGGGCACGGCCAAAGTGCTTTGGCACTTGGCCGTGTGAGCTTCACGACCCATCGGAACATTACTCGCCAAGGACTTAGCTCCATCAAAGCGTGACACTAGGAGTCAGGGGAGTATTGTTTTGATTGCTTCTCCCACATATATTCTTTATTAATATATATTTTGAGTGAGCTTGAATATGTACATTGAGGGACAATGTACAACTTAAGTGTGAGGGGTGAGTTTCATAGTGCACACATCCTTTTTTTATTGTTCTTGATTGATATACATGCTCACAAAGCCAATGTCGGTTAACCTTAGTTACAATGATTGTATTCTTGAGTTTAGGAGAAATTTTAACATTGAATGTTTTCATGCTCTAGTTCTTGTTTGAATTTCTAGGAATTTTTACCCGATTTACACTCAGTGCACTACTCACTCTTTAAACTCCATTGGAAACTCATGTTCGATGTTAAAGGGACTAGTTATAGTCGTTTCTTGTGTTAAATTCTTAAAAAAAATGGAAAATGAAAAGAATGAACAAAATAGTTTTATTGTTTATTTGTGCTTGTTGGGTGGAAATAGCTACCACCTATGAAGTATGAAGCTACTCTCATAAGTCGGATACTAGCTATGTCCTAATGAGAGAAAGAGCTATCTCATAGGATGAGTGAAAGCCATTACGGTAGAAAGAGCTACCACCTCAAAAGTGTGAAAGCTACCTTAGCGGCCGCTTTGGAAAGGGCTACCTTAGAGGATTTGTGAAGCTACTACCATCATTGAAATTGTTGTCACTTTTGTAGATAAATAAGTCCCTTGTACTTAAAACTTTAAGGAGTATACCTTGGGTTCTTTTGAGTGAGTTCACACACGTACACGATTTCGGGTTTGTTGTCCATTTTTTTTTAGGTTTTTAGCTAGAGCTTTGATTTTTTGTATTTAATGTTGAAATTTCCCTTACTTGTAGAATGCTCTTTCTGTACACTTTGGTGAACCTAAGGCCAAGCACTTCAAATATTTCTTTCATCTATTCATGGAATGGTTAATTTTTTCTTGAGGACAAGCAAAAGCTTAAGTGTGAGGGAGTTTGATAAGTGCTTGTGTGATATGAATGCGAAGCATTCTTTCCTTATGTTGAGCATTACTTTTCTTGGGTTTTTACACTAACATATGTGTTTTTATGTTACTTTCGTGCAGGTAGGGTTGTGAGGCCGAGTATGAAGGAAAGAAGCCAATGTAGATCATAATGCACCGATTTTGGAGGAAATCTTGCTAAGGTTCAAACGCAAAGGCATAGGTTAGGTGCGAGATGCTCGAGTGTGTGCCAACCTCCTCGTATTTGAGTTAGCACAACCATTTGGAGGGGCACAAGGGCAGTCACACTCAAGCATTCTGACTTATGCACATAGAATAAGATCTCCAACAACTTATCCGTCATTAAAGAAGCAAAGCGATCCACGACGTGAACGTGTGGCCGTTTGTGTCACCTCTATGAAAGTATGGACTCGGGAAGTATTTTAGGCCGGTACTATAGCGAACAATGCAAAGACAAGATCAGTAGCAGACTGCTCATAGTCGGCCGAGAAAACAGGAATTCAGAGAATCCACACGAGTGTTTGGAAATTATACACGGAAGTGTGAAAATTCCACATGGGCGTGTGAAAAAACCACAGGCCCGTGTGGTCGCATGATTCCAGCCCTATTTAAAAGTCGACTCAGCCCCGATTTCGAGATTCTTTTTCTCCATCTTTTTCCCCAACTTGAGAGAGGGTTTTAAGAGGTATTGGCTAGGGTTTTTGCGGAGGTTTTTATGGCTCCGACATCGTCATTCCTTTGGAAGAAGGTTGGTAGGGGAGCTTCCGTTGAGGCGTATCCTATACCGGACAAGGGAATCCTTGGACGACAAGTAGAGGACTTTCCACAAGACCATCGACATGACTATCGAGGGGTTTCTCTATGGATTCATTATTTTTACATTCTATTTCTTTGATTGTACTTAGCTCCATGGAGAGCTAAACCCCTAGTGGGTACTTGGGTATTTGTGAACTCTAGGATGTATTTGTTTCATTGAATCTCTTTATTATGCTTTCAATTAATTGTTGTTTATTGTGAGTTCCAACCTTGAATGCTTGATTGTATGAACATTTCCCCTAGAGTGACACTAGGGTTGAGAGATCTTGTTGGTAACCTTCTGAGTGAGTGACACACCACGAGCGTTAGACAAAGCTAGGTTGGAGAGGATTGAGAGGGTGAGTCGAGAGGTACAGGAGCATCCCCTTTCCCCTCCAACGTGATAGATTCTACCTCCATTCATCGAGTTCTTTGTGGCCATAATAGAGTGAATGGTCTAAGAGATGACCCTCCGCTGGGGCTTAGTTGTGCGTACAACGGAGTGAAGCGTTGAGGTGATCTTAGTATCTTGGTCTTAATTGTGGTTAGGGACCTTCCACCTGGACAAAAGGGTTAGGTCTATAACTAGGACGAGATTTATCACTTGGAATCCCTAGAGCTCATTGCAACTCTATTCGAGTGCGAGGTTGGGAGGTTATTTAATCTCTCCTCCGAGACATGTATAGAGTTAGGAATAGTTGACCTTAGATTTGGGACTATGTATTTAAGGATTTCCACGACTCAGCATTGCATTGATTAGGAAGCATAATAGAGGGTTCTTAAACTTTAAACGATTGTCTTAGGCGGAGCATTGTCCGAGTACCCCATCTTTATCGATTGGCTTACCTCTCTCTTTACTTGTACTCTCTTACTTGTTGTTTTTACTTTTGAGAATTGAATCATTGTCACATTTATCACTACTGATCTTTCACATAGCTAAGAAGCGGATTAAGTGTTTTTTTATTCTCTATTCCTCGTGGATTCGATACCCGCTCATCCGGGATTATTATTTCAACAAACCCATGCACTTGCAGGGATATACTGAAGGGATCTTATCGAGGGCAATGTACGATTCTAGGTGTTGGGATGGGTTATTTGCATGCTTACTTTTATCGGTGATAGCTATGATTTATTGTTAAGAACCTTCCAGCTTGAATGAATGATAGTAATGAGTTGTAGTTTTATTTGTGCTTTAAGGAAGTCATGTTTTTCTCTCTATTGCTTTCTTCACAACTTTGACATGGAAGTTCTACCTTGTTTGCCCCAGCCTAACCCATCGCTTTGATTTAAAGTGTTAGAGTGGTAAATTTTTTTCCCTCAATGGTCTTTTTAAGATCTTGTTGTTCTTTTGTTCATTTTTTTCTGTATCCCTAAGTGAAGTTTTTGCATGAAGGTGCTCGGAGACATGTATATACAAAAATGGAAAAAAATGAAAAAAGATGAGTCTATGTCAAGTATTCCTCCGCTAATTTAGCATGAATGCGCCTATGTAGATTGTAATCGAGTAAGTTGGGTGGCTCTTGTGCCTAATCAAAGATCTCGCATCCCTTTGAAAGATTATAAGATATTTTTGTGCAATCTACGTTAGGCGGACTCAAGGAAAGAAAAAAATAATAAAAAAATTAATAATAATAAAAAATAATAATGATAATAAAGAAAGAAAGAAGTATTTATTCTCCTGGACTCAATCATGCATTCACCTAGATATTAAAGTATTGAATGTGGCGTGAATAGGGAAAGCAAGGGATGAAGTATACACACACTCACGAGGAAAGCACTCTAGATGAATCTTGACTATCTCTACTAAGTGGGTTATTGTACAACTCATTTTCTTGATTTCACTTCATCGGTGCCTTGGGGTTCTTCACTATTTGAGCTTAAGGTCGTACATTTAGCCGTTTATCTTCTTGCCCCTATTCTTTCATGTGTTTTTGCTTCGGGACAAGCAAACGCTTAGGTGTGGGGATGTTTGATAAACGCCTAAATGTATGTATTTTATACGTATTAATCTTGTATTATTTGTGTATATTTTAATGAATTGATGGCCGTTTAAGTATAAATTGGTTATTTCAGTGTTGCAGATCTTAAATGAGCCGAATGAAGCTCAAAATTGCAAATTGGATGAATTCGACACCAAAAACGGCATTTTTGGGGTTCCAGCACTGTAGCTGAGTGTAGCACCGACACCTTTTCTGGGCGAAACGGCAATGAGCTTCACAGGCTCCATGCGCCCGCATGGGTGCCCATGAGGTTCGCTGGAATTTCACAACCCTCGGCTACCGTGGGAAATTACTGTAGCAGAAACAATGTAGCTGATTACTGTAGTACCAACATATTTTCTGGGCGAAATGGCAGTGAGCTTCACAGGCTCCATGCGCCCGCATGGAGCCCGTATGAACCTGACGGGATATATTTTGGACTAAAATTTTAGGGCAAAAGAAGGAGGTTTTTGGAGAAAGCTTTTGGGGGTGTTCTTGGAGCCGACTTCCACCAGTTCAGAGGAGGCAAGATCACACATTTTGGAGAAGGGGAATCAAAGGAAGAAGCTTGGTTTGGCTAGATCTTCATCGATCTCTTTTTTGGGAGCTTGTAGACGACAAGGGAAGCCACCATGATCGCGGCGTCCGTGGAAGCCTTCCACCTCACTTGGCTTGTAATCTCACTTCTATTGTTTGAGGGAGTTTTCTTATGCCATTTTTAGTTGTTTTCATGGACCTATTGTTTGTATTTGTTTGCATGGACGAGTAGACCCCAAGGTCACCGGATGTCAGTGAATCTTGGGGTGAACTTGTGTATTTCGATGATCTAATTTTGTCTATTGCAATTGTTGTGTGTTTGTAATTCATTCTTGGTGCATTTGATGTGTTGCTTACATGAGAACTCTGTAAACCAACTCCTAGGTTGTACTTGGTAGCGTGACCATCGCCCTTGTACTAGACACACCAAGTTTGGAAGGGATTCATGTATGAATACGCCGTGTCCATTGGGTATTTTGTACCCCTCCAACATTAGGGCTAGAACAAGTTGTGTTCCGGCTCTAATTAGGGATTTCCCCTTTTGTTAATGCAATCGTATGAGGATTTGATCGAAAGAAATTCCGTATCAATACTTATACCGGATTAGGGGTCAATTGCCATGACCATCGGGTTGATCTAATTTAGGAAATCTCTAGGTCCAAACCCACAGTTGCATGACATTCTTAGCATCCGTTACACTTTAGTAGCCCCTAGGAGAGCCGCATCAGTGACCATCTCTTTCCCTGGATTTTATACCCTTGCCTTATTTTAGACTCCACTTATAGTTCTTTCATTTTAATTAATAGATTAGAGAAACCCTTCGGATCTTTCAGTTAGACAATACGCAAAGAGGAAGTAAGGGTAGATCCTTGGGCCCAGGGAATACGACCCTCTTGTGGTCGCACGAGAGGTATTACTTGACGACTCCGTGCACTTGTGGATCTCGGATCACATCCATAGGGAATAGGGTTACCAATACTAACTGCTTCTCTGCTATCTAGCTAATGATAAATGGGACAGTATGGTGATCTAATATGTGAAGAAATGAATACCGGAGATGAATATGCAAGGGTAAAATAGAAGGATATCTCAATAAGTAAAAGTGGGATATTCGAGCAATGCGCCCCCTAGGATTCAGGAATTAGGTATGGGATATGCAAAGTGTTTCTATGATGAGTAAGGTAAGTCATGGAAATACAAGTATAATCGGATCTGACCTCCAGATCACCGATATTAGTCCCCTACGAGGTCCTGGTGGAGAAATCACTCAATCTCAACACCTCACACCACTTATTACCGCAAAGCACTCTAGGGATTCCAAAAGGTGTATCTGATTCCTAACGGTAGATCCAACCCCTAATTCCCCGATGAATAATCCCTAACCCTCTACAAGGTCCC
>NC_052478.1:12961119-12972338 GCF_009730915.1 Dioscorea cayenensis subsp. rotundata
TAGTTACGTATTGCTAGAGACATGGCTCAAAAAGGCATCCTTTTTATTGGGGAGTCTCATCTTATCAATCCATTGAAAAATGGAAAGACGAAGTTTTAAGGCATATCTATGTATCAAATGAATTAACAAGTTTATTTAATTTTCTTTAAAAAAATTAAAGATTAATTTATTGCATTAATTGATTGATACATCTTATTAATTAATTATACAATCAGTGGTTCATCACTTTCTTAAAATTAGTGCAATGGTCTTGATGTGTTAAAAATTACAAATTTAACTTGTTTTTGTGGATATCAGTTCAACTTCATGTAAAAAACTTCAAAATTTTTATGTTTATATATGTATTCTTATTCAAAAATAAAAATTAACTTCTAAAAACAATATATAATAAAAAATGCATCTAAATTTAAAAAAATCTAAATAAAAAAATAAATTAAAGAAAAGAAAATAAAACAAATATCAAATATGAAACAACCACCCGTACAAGTAGGCAAGATCTTAAAATGATTCAATTTCTGTTTTTTTTTTAAACATTATTATGAGAGGATCCGTTCTTAATACTCTTAGTCAAACAAATATCATTTCAACATAAATTACAAAAGAGTCTCTCATTAGTAGAGTCTGTCGATTCGAGCACTGCTGGTACACTCGCCAGCCAATAAAAATGGGCGGGTTGGGTCTGTTTTTATAAGTCCCGCTAGGCGCGGGCTTAAACCAGCGGGCTAACCCTGCGGGTTGGGTCAGGGCGGGCGCATGTGAGTTGGGCGCATTGGCCACTCTATATATATATATATCGATATCGACATATCATATGATTTAAATTAAAAAAATAAATAAATAATTTTAATGAAGTTTTAATATCGATTTAATTATGTTTTTAAAAAGAAATATGGAGATAACAAAACATTTTTAATGACTATTGATTTTTGATGAATATTATGATCAGAATGGATGTTTTTATTTTCTGTCTTTAGTTAATTTTTGTTAAATTTTTGTCGATCAGTAATTGACTGAACGTTATAATCGTAATAGATGCTTTTTATCTCTGTGGTCATTGTTGTTTTTTTAAATTTTGTTGATCAGTAAATTTATAATAGTGTTTTTATTTAGAGATTTTGTAATTATTGTTGATTTTGTTAGGTTTTGAATATTATAATGGATGTTTTTATTTTGTTAATTATTGCATTTTTAATTTTTTTAATTTAGTTTTTTTACTGAATTTATAATGTAATGTTTTCGAAACGTTTTATATATTACAACATTTATAAAAAAATAAAAATAAATTAATTATTTTGATTTTTTGGCGGGCCGGCCCGCCCAACCAACAACCCAAAACGGGTCGGGTCTGGTTGGCATTTTGCCGGCCCGCCCCGCCAAATGCGGGTTTTTGGCAGGGCCGCTGGCCCGCCCAGCCAATCCGTTTTGACTGCTCTACTCATTAGACATGTGGTTATAAAATGAGTGTCGGTAGAGTAAAGGAAAGGCAATGCATGGTACAACCCCAACAGCTAAGTTTGGCCCCACAAATCACAAGACAACCACCTTGTCCATAGATGTTTAGATCCCAAACACATGGGCCTTCATCTTCCATTCATTACTCATTAAAAAGTAAAAATATATTCTTATGTTTATAATTTTTATTTCATGTTTTCACACTTCAAAATATAATAATTAACTATATATAAACATCACTAATTAAGTTCATACTTGAACGTAGACAACTGCGTGTAGTATATATATCCCATGTAGTCAAAATTTATCCAAAAAATAAATAAATAGTTGCTTTAGTTGGACCAGTGCAATTGTGACACACCAACAAACTCTTGGTGCACCAAAGTGTAACATTGTACCATTTCTGAAAACCTTATAATCCTCCAATAAATCAAACATTGATCTCAATTCAAAACCATATATATAAAATTCACTATGCTATTCACTATTAACTAATTCTTTTTTCCATTTTTCTATTCACTAAATAAATAACATGATAAACACATAACTATTAATGAACATGGTGTGCCTCATGACATGCACTGATAAAAACCAACAAGGCCTGTGAAAACAAAGCACTACCAATCCTCTCTTTCCCACCTACCTCTTCTACCCTTCTTCTTCATCATCTTATGATAAAAGTTCTACATTAATTTCTTATCAAAACAATGAGCACTTCCACAATAGAGACCTTGCAAATGAAAAGGTTTATCCCTACCAAACCCCTCAAAGATGAGCTTCCAATCTCCCAAGACTTCTCTAAAGACACGCACAAGATTGGCCTAAGAAGAAGGATCTCCTCCTTCTCAATAAAGGTTCAGCCACTCTCTTCAACCTCCACTTCATGGTCCTTCAATCGGTCTAAATCCTTGTCGGCTATTGGAGAGCTCACCGGAGGTCCTTTGAGACGGTGGTGGGATTGGGGGTGGGGATGGATACTCTCAAGAAAGCCGGCATTCTCTCAAGACATCGAAATGAACGGCGATGAGACAGCGAACTTTCTCGGCTGCCACAGCCAATACAACTGGAAGCACTTGTTCTATAAAATTCGATCAAAGGTTCGAAAGATCGTTAGACCACAGAGGTTGCCGATGACACAGGGGTTTAGGTATGACTCCTTCAGCTATGCTCAGAACTTTGATGATGGAGGGAGAGGAGAGAATTAGGTCATGCATGATAAATATGTGGAGCTTGATTCATGCATGCATGGTACGTAGACTTGCTTGCCGTAATAATTGATCCTATCTTCTTGTTCTTGTTGTTCAAATTGGTAATATGAAGTGTGTATATATATATACATATATGTGCTTCTTAATTCTTATGTTGTTGAATGTGATTGAGATTCATCTATGATATTATATTAATTTTAGTTTTTTTTTTTTTAGATTTGATATGACATATATGATGTTATTATTAACGTCTTTTGCATTATTTTTTTGGATCATTCCTGGACTGTAAGCACCACATTCTTTTAAAACTCTCTATACTAAATATTTGATTATTAATATATTATTGATTTTTTTTCTATATATACCCTTATTATTATTAAATTAAATAATACTAAAATTTAGTAACAAAATAATAATTATAGACATACACTCCATAATGCCTTCTTCGGAGAAATCACAAAAAAATCAGTGATGAAACTAGAGATAAGAACTTTCTTTTTACGAAAAAAAAAATTAATCAAACTTTGAAACTTATGGGTCCCGAACCAACCCCTCACTGCCTCACAAGCATGCGGGCCCCAGATCTCTTTGCTTTAACCCTTTAATTATATATTAGTATTAATTTAAGTTAAACTTTAATCATCTCAAATAAAAATTGGCACCCTACCTAAAATTTGAAAAAGCTATTTATTTATTTATTTATTTATTTCTAGGTCTCTATCCACTAACCAAACCCTATTGGGATATATATACACCCTTTGTTGCTCACTACAGCATATTAGGTCTTCCCGGTGTTTTTATTGACCTTTGGCGGTGTTTTTAAACACCAATAAATCACCCCAGGGCAACTTTGGAAAGCACCGGAGAAAACGCCGGGCAAACTAATGCCGCTAAAGTTAGTGGCGTTTGATAATAAGACGTCAGCAATGTTGAAGCCAATTCTTCAAGAGTAGCCCGGTTTTACCAGTGTTTAAGATAAAAACTGCACCAATTTTCTGGCGTTTATCAACAAAAACGCTGGCATAAGTACATGGTCGAACACTAATTTTTTGATTTCTTGGCGTCGTTTTAATTAATAAAACGTCACCTAATGGCCGGCATTTTAAAGTAAAAACACCGATAATTGGATAAATCCTGTAATATTTTTTTTTTTTTCAGATTTTTGCATTTAATACCTGTAATAAATTTGAATATTGGCTAAAACCCAAATTAAACTTCAAGATTGTCCATATATTAATAAAAAAAATATGAAAGCAATATATAATGTACAATCTTGTATGTGAATGCCACAGATATATAAATTTAATTAACTTAGAGATCTTCAATCTCATTCACAATCACAAGTATTTAACAAAATATGATAGGTACAATTGTGAGAAAATCTCATAAACACCAAGAACATTTAAAGTTCTCATAAAATCTCATAAAAAGAGTGGGAAAAAAAATCAAACATTCATCTGTCTTGATCATCGAACCTCCTAAGAGTGCATCAATGTTCTAGAGAAGCCTGATTCTGCAAGAATAATTTAGAGTATTAGTATTAAACAAAATACAGCATTATATGTTTAATGTACAATTACCCGAACATGCACTCTAGACCTAGCTATACATGTTAGCCTTAGGATTCTAAGATCCGATGCATTGATTCTGCAATAATTACAATTACATGTTTAAAATATAATTTGGCAACAGAATTATTAGGAATGGACCAATAAATAAGTACTGGAAACTTATAGAGAGTATCACCCAATCATACACACACAAACACATAAATGAAATAATAACTTATGATTATGGAAGTTTCAAAGTATCTGATTACTAGTTTACAAGTTTGAAATACCTGTGATTGAGAAGATGATCCATCTATGGTAGGCAGGGGGTAGTCGCTCCTGGGAATTACTGTTGCAAGAAAGTATAAAGAGCGTTGTAGTTAGCACGTTCTCGCCCAAGCTCATCTTCCATCTTCTGAAACTTTTCATCCATCTGTTGGTGAAATTCTATGCACTCAGATGAATGACCACCACATGTTGCGAGATGACGACTACCTGAACGACCGTAATATAAAGTAGGTGCAGGACCCAATCCAAGCCCTCTTACTCGGCCATGTCGCTCTTTTCCAATCACTTGAGTCAAAATTTCTGTTTCAACCATTCCCTCATCCCCATCGATTGATTCATATTCAGATAGTCTTCATTTGCTTTTTCCTACATTTATGTAAAATGGCTTTTAACAAATGTCATTTCTGAAGAAATCAATAGAAGGACAAATAATGGCCAAAGACATAGTACCATAATCTCTTCTGACTCTTTATTCAAACATGAGCCATCTTTTTTAGTATAGGTTGCTTTGAAAAACTCAAAACGTCCTATTTTCTTTCCACTTCTAAGCTCCTAAATCAAGAAAATATAGATTAGTAATGGTTACTAGCAAAGCGTACTCTTTGGAAAAAAAATCATACATAGCCAAATATTGAATCTTGAAAGACTTAATAGTTTTTTACCATTTTCTTTTCTTTTCTTGCCAAAATTTTTGAACCAGAAGTGTGTGTGTGTGTACTTTTGTTGCTTTCTCGAGGAAATCCCAACTTTTTCTAATTCCTTCATAATAACATGAACATTAAATTACATATGTAAGATACCATGATTATTACATTTAAAATAAACAATATATTATTTGAATCTCCCCTTTCCTCGAGTACCAAAAATCAACTACCTCTTCCCATTGCAGCCCATCCTCTCTTTTGAAATATTTTCTCTTGAAATCATGTTTGTTGTCCCTCCATCTCTTTCCCAAAAACTTAAGCACATAGTCTTTTGGGATTTCAAGAACAAAGCATGTCTATTTGACAACCAAAAATAATTTCAACCAAATATTATGACCTTAATAAGATTTTTTTTGCAAATAAAGAACACCTTATGCATAACACAAATTTAAGCATAAAAGTATACCTCAATGAAGTTTAATAGTTCATCCTTCAATGTTTTTGGCACTTTATGCCAACTCTCGTATTGAAGACTAATCTTCTGGCTAGATTGAGGAATCATACCTAGGAATGAAGAGAACAATTGTGCCTCGGGCCTAATTGGTTGCCTAAACTGATTTGCACTAACCAACACTTTTTCTTCTGGAGGCAGCGCCCACAACTCCTTCAAAGTTGTTCGTCCTCTTTCTTTACGGCGGCCCGCATTGTCAACTACAACAATTCATGTACCCATTCTTCAAGACAAAATGGTTTAATCCATTACTTAAAAAGTTGTATTTGGAAATCAATTGCACAAAATGCCTGTTTTTACATTAACCACTCCACTGGTATTTTCAAGTATGTTACCGTGGTCTTTATTTTCATCATCTCCATTATGGTTTGAATCAGTATCTGATGAATGAGTTGAGGTGCAAGGTTGAGCATCAAGAATTTGAGCAGTTGAAATCATAACTTCATTAGTTGTAGCAGCATTGAGACTGGTATTTGTTTCAGATCAAATTACTTTCAAATCCTTCAATTTTGATCTTGGCATCTTGATGTTGTCTACATCACATCATAATGATAGGTATACATTAAACAAGAACAAATACTAAAAAAATAAATGTTCAAGTTAACCAATTGCTCTAATCCTTAGCATATGATATCTTGTTGAAATTATTAGGTACGTTTCATGGTTTTGTAAGGTTATATATATTTAACCTGACATGGCTTTGTATATTCATCCTTATGTAGGAAGGTTCTAAGGTTCAGGAAGTTTCCAAGGAATTTACCATTGGCTTGCTTTGAATTTTTCTTACAAAGAAGTGTGAATGATGTTTGCGTAGTTTAGCACCTCCCAACTCTGTAGAAGACAAGAAATACATGAATGAAGAAGTAATAAGGAAATGAAAATGTCATGCCTGTGAAACATTTGTTGGATTAGTATGTCTTGTTTTAGTCTGTTGAAGTGGTGTGAAATGGCATAACTAAGGCTAGATGCTAGCAATTTCCATGTGATTTAAGATACACAGACCTACATAAGATTGACTAGATTTCAGCAATTTTTCGTCTAGGCAATTGTAAGCAATTAGATAATAGTGAGTTTATTTGAGTGGTTCTGATCACCTCAATCTAAGAAATTTTTATGGGTTATATAACAGGTACAATTGGTGCAGTAATTTTTAGTATTGGCATAGCTAAAAGCATAGGCAGTCTTTGTAACCTGAAAACTCTTAATTTGTCCTATTGCGCCTTGGGCTTGAGACTAGCTGAACTCAATTTTACTAGATTTCTTAAGGATAGTCTGATTCATTAGCAACTAAGCTATGCTAATCTTGATGGGAATATACCAGACTGGACTAGGGACATCAAGAATCTCAAGGTTCTTGATTTATCTCACAACTCACTCTTTGGCTCCGTGCCTTCATCCATGGGTAGACTCTCCTTTATTGGTTTTTAATTAAGTTTCTACTGTTGTTTAGTAGGTCTAGAATTCCCAACATGGCTCAAGATGCAACACAAGTTGAATGTACTTGACATATCTAATATAGGTATCTCAAGCACCGTCCCAGATTGGTTTTGGAACCTTATCAGTGTCAACCTTACGAGGTTGTCCATGTTTGAAAACCAGATTGAGGGAATACTGCCCAAATTCTCAACTTTCATTCATTGATCAGTGAAAACCTGATTAGTGTTGACTTTCATTTATCTCCTACATAAATCTTTCTAATAATTCATTCTTAGGTTCTATCTCTCACATGATAGCAGAGAACATGCTGGCTCTATTACGCAATCCATTTTCCATTCTCTACCTCTCAATGAACAAATTAAATGGCACCGTTCCCAGCTTATTATGTCAAATCAAGGGACTTCAAAGTCTTGGCATCTCGGATAACAATTTATCTGGTGAGCTACCTAATTGTTGGTGGAATTCATCTAAGCTATTGCAGTTGGATTTGTCAAACAACAAACTGACTAGAGGTATACCTGATTGAATATGTAATGATTCTCAACTGATAGAACTTCAATTAAACCGAAACAAATTATTTGGGGGAATCCCTGCATCATTGAAGAATTGCAGTCAACTTGATCTTCTTGATCTCAGTTACAACAATTTCACTGGAAGCATACCAATTTGGGTTGGAGAAATATTCTTGTGTTTTTATTTATCTGATCATCTAAATCACTTGCTAATATAAATCACATGCTTGCTTATATGTTGACCAAACATACTATATGAATCATTGCTTATATTTTGGAGATGCATTATATTCAAGTTATAGTCATCATAGGTTTACATTTGTGCTATCATGTCTTAATTTAACCAAGGGTTGCATTTTATTATTTCTTTTTAAATATTTTCATGTCAAAATATTGTAACCTGAATGTAGTAATTTATTTATTCACCATGCTATCTCTCGAGGTCCATGGTAAAATTCCAGTTGGGGTTGGGAAGAAAGAGCATATTGTACCATTTGAAGTGGAAAGGACTGGTGTTTTATCCAGAACTTTGCTGTTTCTTGTGATGGTCTAGATGTGTTTTAGGTCAATATAGTAGTAGTTTAGCTTGAAAGTGGTAGTCAACTTGACTACCACTTTAGCTATTAATGGCAGTCAACTTGACTCATTCAAATGAATGTTGCATAGGATATATAGTGTACACATCACTGATATATATATATATATATAGTGTTAGTGTGCTTTTGATCCTCTGTTGATTAATGTCATTTGAACTAGATAACACATCACCTTATTTATTTATTTTTAAACTGTTTATGAAATCAAGTGCATTCATCCCAAGTGAAGCATTGTTACTTTATATCTAGTATAAAGGAACTACTTTGATATCTACTTATGATATCTTCTAACCGGAAATCAAGTGCATTCATCCCAAATGACAGTTGTTGACCAAGTAAATACATAATTGTACAACCATCCCAGGTTACTGAATCACCCAAGATATCATGATTTTTCAATTGGTTGATAGCTGTCTCCTCCAAATATTCCTGAGATTTTAGCTATAGATTAGTACTAGGAAGAGAAGGGAGCAGTTAATTTTCTGTGCCTCTTCCTCCTACTACTACGCATGCAGTACTAGGACTACACCTTTGAATACCATCAAGTACCCTTGTACTTATCCAATGTTAATTAAGTCCTGATATATATATATATATATCAGTATTGATCGATCTTCATGGCTTCTTAATTTCACTTTCAGAATTAGAAAGCTTCTTCATTCATGAATATTTCAAGGGAGATGATGTCATCATGAACCATTATTATTACTTGGAAGGCACACTGTACATCCTACCTTAATGGCCATATATGTTAGGCTAGGTCCTGATGCATGTGCCTGATCATATATATCTTCAAGTGCAATGTTTGCTCTCAAGAGTTTACTAATGCTCAAGCTTAATTTTGGTGGATGTATATATATATATATGAGTACATTCACACAACAAATTTGGCAAACCAAAGAGGAATGGCATGCAGCAGTAGTAATATAGTACCTCATGCGAAGGATCTGATAGTGCCTTGAGAAGGGAATCAATGTCTTTGTTAAAGTAAGACAGTATCTATTACAAATGGAAAACTGAATCTTTAAACTCCATAATACCAGCTTTGCACATCAACGGCAAGAATAAATAAAATGCTTCACAAGCAAGTTGATCAATATTTGTAAGGGATAAAAAATTATCAGTTATCAAAACTTTGAAAAGAAATTTTCAAGCAAAGAAAGTTTGGATGCCGAAACTGCTGCAGAAAAGAGGAGAAAGGTTACACAATGCATTCAACAAAGGAATTGGACTCAAATATTAATTTGATATTTGTAATATCATAAGGATAAAAGTGATTGAATTGAGAGAGATTATCTACCATTGGTATACAAAGAAAGTGATGCTTGTCCAAATATAACCATGATACACAGAATCAGATGGTGTCAAGAATAGTTACTTCAGACTTATAATTACTTCAGACATATGGATACAAGATCTCCCAAGGTGGCACCTAGTTTGACAGGAATTCCCAAAGTGACACAAATTCCAATTGATTAGTCATCTAGCCTAGATCGCTAAATTAGATATAGATTTGTAAATTTCTTATTCATGCCTCAGTTTAGCTAATTTGTTAGTTGCAAATATATTCTTAGTCAGACTCTTGTTTAAACTTGATTCTCTGTACCAAAATCATCATTGATAAACCTTTAATGCTAATTCTAAAAGCAATTTCAATGCTTAGTTTTATGGTTTATACAAATGGATGAATGGTACTGGGCATAATAGTCAAGCTTTGTGGGGTGTCTAGAATCAAAACACTTCTGTACATGTGTCCCTATATGAAACCAAGTTTCCTTGAGGAAAATTATGATGTCTTGTAGAGTTTCAATTGCATGCTACTCCTATGAATCCAAGCATCAATAATTTTCCTAGATGATCCATTCCTATGGGGCAGGGCGCCCACTTTAGTTGCTACTCCTAATAATCAGCCTATCTTTTTAGATCAGAATTTCAAGTTTTGGAGATTAGTACATTCATCAATGGTTTAATCGCTTGTAGTGATATGGTTATAGCCTTTACTTGTTTCGATCCACAGTTTCTATTTATTTAGCAGACAATTTTATTTTGTTGAGCTTGACTACTATAATTTGCAAAGATTTCTGGTGAACGGAGATTGGTTAGACTAGATTGATGAGCTATAGATAAGGAAATGTTTTCTGTACATTTAAAAGAAGCATTTACAAATGGACTTAAACTCTCAGTACTAATTATGAACAGATGGTCAAGAAGTAAAATTTTAGCAAGAAATTAACATCCAGTTAGGGCAAAACAACAAAAACACATGCAATCCAAGATGAAATATTCATAAGTAATTAATACACAAACCATACAACACCAACACTAAGCTCAACAAATGAAACTACACCACAAAAAATCAAGAAAAGATTCAAACTTTAGCAACAAAACACAACTCCATCACCACCAAGATTAACATCTAACCCTCTCATCCTTCTTCAATATTCATCTCCCAATAATCCTAGAACATACAAAATCAAAAAAAGGCAACACCTTTCTAAATAAAAACCTTAAAAATAAAAATAAAAAATAGAAGAAAATACATACAAAGAGTCAATAGCTCCGGAAATAGATACTCTGCTGGATGTTTTCTTGAGAGCTATAAAGGTATCAAAATATGCTACTCTACTACCGAAGTCCCTAACAACAAGGTTACATATATCCATTAAATAAAGCTCCAAAAGGCAAATAATAATATACAAAAGAATGTATTATACTAGTTAGGCTGAAAATCTTCCTTTATAAAAAATTTGCCAACAAGACATTTTTATACAAATCACATGAATCATTAAAAAATTATTAATTTGATCTTGAAAATTCCTAAAGCTATCTTTAATGGTTAAGGGATAACATGTCGTATGAAGTCAACAGCATACTATCACTAAAAACAAAACCCAACCACATTTTGATGAACCATATCACAAGCATGTCATTGTTAGGCGGATTTAGTGTGGTCACTAAGGACAAATTCATCTCACATCCAATTCTATGACAGTATACTAGTGCGCTCACTAAGGAGAAACC
>NC_052478.1:12973338-12990434 GCF_009730915.1 Dioscorea cayenensis subsp. rotundata
CTATATCAAGGGTAGGTGTAATCAAAGCATACACTCTGGACTGGACTATACGAACCATCCCCATCAACCTCAACATCTCTATGACTAGGGGAGGAGGTATACTCGCCTTCTCAGCCCCTCGAATCGTGTCTAGAAGGCCCATACCCATAGCAAGTATCTTGATGTAGAGGCCAGAAAAATCACTCCTAATCGGCATCACGCCTCGATGCCTTATATACTCTACGATGATATGTCCTAGATGGATCGGTGTGCTCTGAACCATTGAATAAAGATATAGAAGCTCCTGCCCGACAGGATGCCGATATTGTCACTCTGACCATTCAACGACCTACTCATAACTGCGTGTAAATATCGATATCCAAGTAAGCAAAGGCACATGGCCTTAGACACTCCTGGTTTATATTGGCCCTGACCGCATAGCACTCCATACGCTCTCCGAGGGTCATGGTGCCCGGATAATCCATCGGGGAGCGGGCGTACTCCTCAATATCATGAATGCCTCCTCATACAATACCGGCCAGGTCGAGATTTGTGTCATGCTCATGGTGTAGTGATCCCCCAGTGCTTTAAACTGTATAGTGTCACCACTGTCAAATCTATAATAAGTACTGTCAAACTCGAATGATGATAGCACCTCGAGTGTAAGTGTACGGATAGTAGGCTCTCTAATCATCAATAACTATCTCCAACCTCCAACCGAGACAAGATCCTCTACCTCATTTGCCAACTCAACTCCCTGCTGTATATCTCGCAAAACGCTCGTGTCTAGGAACTGATTCTATCTGAATTGAAGCCTCGATAAATGCTCAAAATGAGCTTGATGCTCGGGAATAATTAATTCATTGCGCTCTACCTCAGGGGATTGCTCTCTCGGACATTTGCCGGCCATGATGTTAGTCCCAGGTGCCACGCCTGTAAAAATCAAAAAGAAAACACTCAATGAATTCATATCGCACAAGCACTTATCATTCGGCAATGCTTCAGAAGAATCTGCCAAACAAAATGAAAGATCCGGGATGCTTTATCATACCTTGTGCAATCGGATGTTTGGGAGAAGAAAAAGCTTTGGCCGATTCGGGAGCTAGTATTAATGTCATGCCATACACATTGTTTCAGAAATTGGGGTTGGGAGAGCCAAGGACAACCCGCATGACTTTACAGCTGGCCGATCGCTCCGTTCATCATCCTCGAGGTATAATTGAAAGTGTTTTGGTAAAGGTTGACAAGTATATTTTTCCTGCAGATTCTATTGTGTTAGATGTCGATGAAGATACGGAGGTCCCATTAATTATAGGAAGACCTTTCTTGAGAACCTCCAAGGCTCTCATTGACATAGATTTAGGGGAGATGACATTGCGCATTGGAGAGGAAAAGATCACATACTGTCTCGGCGAAGCAATGAAGCACTCTCTTGAGTTTGATGATACTTGTCATTTTTTTTATGTCAATGATGAGATTTCTGATGAGTACTTGCAGGAATTTCTTAATCCAGATCCATATGAGGTGTGACCGGATATTGAGGAGGAGGAAATAACTAATTGTGAAAAACAAGTCCTTAACGAACAACCTCAAGGAGGCTTTTTGAAACAGATTTTTCGCCGAGTCAAGAGGTCGAGACGTCGCCACTGAATGTATTCCAACACATTAGCGGACAAGCACACAAAGGAAGAGCGCGACATTCCCTCATCGGTAACATAGTTAAAAATTTCTCCCTGAGTATGAAGAACTTCTGTCCATCATGTGTGGAGGTCACTAAAAACAGGTACGTCAAGCTATGTGATGTTAAACAAGTGCTTATTGGGAGGCAACCCAAGCTTTTAATTAGTTTTTAGACTCAAAATTTGAATTCTCCAGAAATAAATTCATGAGTGTGTGTCTTGATTAATTTTGTTGATCGCTGGTGTTTTCGTGGAATTTGTTTTCGGTGATTTGAATTATTGTTTATGTGTACAACATGGTTTAAGGTGAATTCGATGTTTAATGTTGAAAATTTGGTGTTAATTTGGAGTTTTGAGCACTTTCTGGACTGTCTGCAGAAATTTTGCAGTCCACACGGCCTCGTGGATTTTTCACGCGGTCGTGTACAGTACCCACGTGGGGGTGTGAAAAAATCCACACCCCCGTGTGCCTATAAGAATATGAAGGGGCATCATTCATCATCTTCCATTTTCAAAGAACCCTTTCATCTTCCACCTTGCACTCCTCTAAAACTCAGGTTTTGATCTCTAAAACCAATTGTTTTCAACTCTTTGGAGGATTAGATGTAATTTTCTGGAGTTTAGACCGAATTTTCTTCTCCGATTTGCTCCGGTAAGCGTTCACTCCCTTCCACCCTTTCCATGTTCTTCAAGGTCATTTTCATGGAGTTTTCATGGTATTTTTATGATAGTTCTCATAGGGAATCATGCTAGAAATTTGTTGAATGTATGAGAATGATTTGTATGAGGCGTAGGAGCCCAACTCCGGCCAAAACTCCGGAGTTCGGCGTCCACACGGTCGCCTGGCGTGCCCACGCGACCGCGTGGGCTGGCCACGCGCTGGGCGGAGGGCCACACGGCCGTGTGGCTCAGCCACAAGGGTGTGTGGGCCCTTGGTCGAGAGCATGCGGGCGCGTAGCTGCTCAGCCGAGCCGAGCACGCGCCCACGCAGGCTGGACAAAAGGCCAATTGGCCCTGTTTTTCCCCCGGCTCGCTGTTCTTGCGCATGTGGTGCCCAGTTTCACTGTATTCATGCCCAGCTGATGCTTTTAAGTGCTTTCTTCATAGATTATAGCACCACGGACCAAGAGGTTAGCCCAGAAACATTCTCGCCATGATAGGGAGCCGACCCCACCACCGGTAATCGAATTTCCTGACCCCGTTCATCAGCAGCGGTTTGAGCGTCTCCAGCAACTGAAGATTGGACAATCACGTTTTATCGACTGGGATGCACTAGAGGACATTTGTCTTGCTGAGGAGGTCAGAGCACTTGTTAGTGTGGGGGGTTGGGACCGATTATTCTCCATTCAGGAGCTCGTCAGGCGAGATATCACCTTGGAAGTTCTTGCCTCATTTTCTTTTGATCGTGATATAGTTGATATCAGTTTTGACGTTTCCAATGACATTCGTTTCCGCGCTTTCTGTCAGCCACATAGGATGTCTTTGACCAGGTTCTCGATATATCTTGGATTATACGATCAGAACTATGCTGATACTATCGAGTACACTGAGCTCCTCACTCTAGGTTAGGTCTTCCATGATCTATGCGGTCGTCATCAGTATTCCGCAGGCCAGTCTAAGGCCTCATTGCTTACACGACCGGCGCATAGGTACATCCATGCTATTCTTAGCAGGTCTATGATAGGTCAGGGGGATGGTACTGGTTCACTTCGTAGGACAGATCTTTTGTACCTCCATTCCATGGTCCATAGGGTCCCTCTCCACTTAGGATATGTGGTTGCTGACTACTTTCGTCATCAGAGTGAATATTTGTGATTGGGAGCATTGTTTGCAGGACCCTACATCACTCGTCTTATGTTCAAGATGGGTCTTATCCGCTCGGTCAGAGGCGAGGAGAGAGTCAGTAGTCCGGCACCATTGGGTTTGGCTACTCTCCGTTTGATGGGCATTGTGAGGGCGTATAGGCTCGGGCGCATATGCACTAGTAGAATCATCATCCGGGGACGATGAGGGAGCCTGTTGAGGCTATAGGGGCACCACTGCGGCAGAGCCCATAGTCACAGAGGCAACTCCGGCGACATCGGCCCGATCTTGAGTCATCTTCCCCTCGAGTTCACGAGCGTCTAGCTCTACTCGAGGCTGCCGTTGCTACCATCCTTGAGAACCAGGCACGGATTCTGGAGCATCTTGATCGTATTCAGCAGACTCTTGATGAGGAGGTCTCATCCGCTACGTACCCGGCACTAGCACCCGACTCTAAATCACGACACTTGAGGCGTCACACTCATGAGACTGTTATTTTAGTTTCTTGCTCTTAGTTACTTTGTTAGTAGTATTTAGGCTTTTGTACTCAAAAAGGCTTCTCCTTCTAAGAGTTATCTTCTTGTCTTTCTTTTGTGTCGGTATATGCTCTATTATGTTATTTATACGAGCTGGTATTTTTCTTTTTACATTTTGTTGAGCTTCACTTTGAACCACTTATATTCCATGCGGATGGCCTTGAGAGTGATGTTGATGGTGTTTTAGTCATAGACATGATCATGTGATGTTGTCACATTGTCGTGTGAGCTTCACAACCTATACAACACGACAATGAGTTAGACTTCACCAAACGATTAATGAGGAGTTCAGGGGAGTATTGCTTTAATTGCATTCCCACACACATTATGCTTCCATTGTTATTATTTGTATTGTGCTTGCATGTGTACATTGAGGACAATGTACATCTTAAGTGTGGGGGAGGGATTCACCTTATACATGACTTTTACTTGTGTTTTCATGAGCATGCTCTTGTTGCCAATGAAGGTTCACCTTAGGGTTAAGAGTTTAATTCTTAGTTTTTGTAGGTTATAAACATGGATTTTATCATGCACTAGTTTTCATCCAATTTTATTGAATGTTTTTGTCCGATTGCTCTTTGTGCACTTTTCTCGCTCATTAGACCTATGAAGACTCTAGTTCATTATGTTTGGGACTTTAGTGTGCTAGTTTTTATTTGAAAAAAACAAAAACAAAAAAGAGATTCGAAATTGTTTATTGTTTGTACATAGGGGGTGGAAAGAGCTACCACCCATGATGTATGTAGCTACTCTCATAAGTCGGATACTTGTTATGCCCTAATGAGAGAAAGAGCTATCTCATGTGATGTGTGAAAGCTACCATCCATGATAGAAAGAGCTACCACCTCGAAAGTGTGAAAGCCACTCTGGAGGCATCTTGGGAAAGGGCTACCTTAGAGGTTGTGTGAAGCTACTACCTATTCTTTCTATTTATAAATATGTCCCATGTTAATAAGAACTTGGTAGTGGACACAGTGTTGACATGAGTGGAGTTTTTCACACACACCCGCATTTGGATTTTATCACATTCATTTTTGATTGGATTGTTTGCAAGAGCATTGATTGTTTTGTCTAGTGTTTGATTATCTCCATGACTGTAGAATTTTCTTCTTGTACTCTTTTGGTTAACCTAAGGTCAAGTACTTCTCTTTTCTTTCCATGAGTTTAATGTTTAATTTTGCTTGACGACAATCAAAGACTTAAGTGTGGGGGAGTTTGATAAGTGCTTGAGTAGACATATTTTTATATATGTTTTACATGCATTGAGCATCATTTTTACTATGGTTTATGTCTCATATTGTGTATTTGGTGTTCTTTTATGCATATAGGTTGTGAATACCTCGAAGACTAAAAAGGAAGCAGAGATAGGCTATAAAGACACAATGTTGGGAGTTCTTGTTTAATTCAAGGACCAAGACACGAGATGAGTTCATAAACATGGAGATGTGTGCCAACTTCCAAGAAGATTCAAGTCAATTCACTAGTTGGAAGGACAACAAACCTAGCTAAAAATCAAAAACTGAGTCAAGCTACCAAATGATTCTGTCGGAGATGTACTGCTCATGAAAACACAAGTATAATTCATGTATAAAGTGAACCCTCCCCTCAATGTACACATGTAAGCACAATAAAGATAGCATCAATGAAAGCAACATGTGTGCGGGAATGTAATTAAAACAATACTCCCCTGAATTCCTCATGGACATTTGGTGAAGTCTATCTCAAAGGCGCGTTGTAACGGTTGTGAAACTCACACGACCATGGAATAAAGCACATGATCGTGTCTATGACTAAAACATCAACAACATCACTCTCAAGGCCAAGCTGCACGGAATACAAGGGGTTCGATGAAAGCTCAACAAAAATAGAAAAAGGAAATACGAATGCAAACAAATAACAAAAGCGAAAAGCATAAAGATAACTCTCGGGAAAGGTGAAACCTTTACGAGCACAAAAAATCCACAAACTAAAAGATAAAACACATAAAAAAACATAAAAATGCAAAAAAATAAAGAAAGTCTCATGAGTGTGACGCCTCAAGCGTCGGCATCTGGAGGTGGTCTTTGGTCTTTGGCGCGGACGTTGAGTGCGAAAGCGGATGAGACCTCCTCGTCGAGTCTGCTGAATCACGATCAAGTTGCTCCAGAAATCCGCACTGGTTCTCCAAGATAGTAGCAGCGGCGACCTCGAGTCGAGCCGGCGCTCGTGTACTCGAGAGGTAGATGACTCTGGATCAGTGGATGCTATTGGTGCTGCCTCGGTGATCCTCGGCTCGGCTGCAGATTGTGCCTCTGTGGCCTCAGCAGGCTCCTCGTCATCCTCAGATGATGACTCCACTAGTGCGTATCCACCTGAGCCTGTACGTCTCACAATGCTCATCAAACGGAGAGTAACCAAACCCAATGGTACTGGGCTACTGACCCTCTCCTCGCCCGTGATCGAGCGGATCAAACCCATCTTGAACATAAGACGAGTGATGTAGGGTCCCGCGAATAATGCTCCCAACCGCAGGTACTCACTCTGATGGCGAAAGTAATCAGCGACCATATATCCTAGGTGGAGAGGGACTCCATGGACAATGGAGTGGAGGTACAAAAGATCTGTCCTGTGAACTGAACCAGTACCATCTCCCCGACCTGTCACTGACCAACTGAGAACTGCGTGAATATACCTGTGCGTCGGTCGAATGAGGCAAGAGGCCTTTGACTGGCCTGGAGAATACTGACGGCCGCCGCATAAATCATGGAAAACCTGGCCCGGAGTGAGATCATGAGGGGTAGTCGGTGAGGAGGCATGTGTACTCGATAGTATCGAGTATAGTCTGATCGTATAACCCAAGATATATCGAGCGGGTCAAAGACATCCCAATGCGGTTGACCAAAGGCTCGGAAAACAAATGGCATCCTCCGTGTCAAAAGCTGGTATCAAGCTGCATCACGATCGAAGGAAAAGCGAGGCAAGAACCTCCAAGGTGGTATCTCGTCGGCGGGCTCTGAATAGCAAGCAATCGGTCCCAACCTTCCACACTAACTAGCTCTCTGACCTCTTAAGCAAGACCAATATCCTCTAGTGCGTCCCAGTCAATAAATCGTGACTGTCAAATCTTGAGATTCTGGAGACGCTCGAGCCGTTCGTCGATGAGCGGGGTCGGGGAATTCCACTGCGGTGGTGGAGTCGGCTCCCCTGTCATGGCGAGGACGTTTTCGAGCCAATCTCTTGGTCCGTGGTGCCATATCTGCGAAGAAAAGCGTGTAAAAAGCATCGGTTTCGGCATGTATACGGTGTAAGCAGGGGCACCGCTGCGCGAGGCGGCGAGCGGAGGGAAAAGCATGGGGCCACTTGGCCTGCATCCCGACGCGGGCGCGTGGGCGAGGCTACGCCAGCGTGGGCGCGTGCTCGCTCGGCCGGTGGCAGCGCCCGCGTGGGTGAGCCACGCGGCCGCGCGGTGCGCTTTGGCGAGCTGGCGGCGCGCGCAGCGCCAGCGGCGCGTGGCGCGGCGGCCCAGCGGCAGCGGCGCGCGCGCGCCCGGCCATGCGGGCGCGTGGGCGGGGCGCGTCTCGGCCAAAGGGGCCCGCGGGCCGCGTGGCCCTGCAGGGCTGCTGCGGCCAGCCCGCAGCGGGCGTGGGCGGGGCCACGCGCCCAGCGTCGGGCGCCCGACTCGGCGATTTTCGCGGAGTTGGGCTCCTCGCCTCACATAAATCATTCTCAAGCATTCATTAGGGTGTCTAACATGATTTCCTATGAAAAATAGCACACAAATACCATGAAAACTCAATGAAAATGACCGTGAAGAATATGGAAAGGGTGGGAGAAAGTGAGAGCTTACTGGAGCAAATTGGAGAAGAAAAATCGGTGCAAACTCCGGCAAATCACTTCTAATCCCCCAAGGAATTGAAAACAAATGGTTTTAGAGATCAAAACTTGAGTTTTATAGGAGTGAAAAAGTGGAAGATGAAAGGGTTCTTTAAAAATGGAAGATGATGAATAGTGCCCCTTCACATTCTTATAGGCACATGGGGGTGTGGATTTGCCACTCCCCCGCGTGGGTACTGTACACAACCGCGTGGAAATTCCACGCGGCCGCGTGGGCTGCAAAATTTCTGCAGACAGTCCACTAAGGGCCTAAAACTCCAAATTGACACCAACTTTTCAACATTTAACGTTGGAAACACCCTAAACCATGTCATACACATGAAAAATAATGCATATCACCGAAAAATTTCATGAAAACACCAGCAAACAACAAAAATTGATCAAGGCACACACTCATGAAATTATTACTGCAGGAATTAAATTTCAAGTCTAAAAACTAACTAAAAACTTGGGTTGCCTCCCAAGAAGCGCTTGTTTAACGTCACTAAGCTTCACTTACCTATCCTTACCTCATGGTGGCTCATAAAGATAGAAAACCTCCTTCTTAGCAACCTGCACACATGATGGACAGAATTTCTGCATATTCAAGGAAAAGCTCTTAACCAAGTTACCGAATGAGGGAATGTCACGCTCTCCCTGTGTGTGCTTGTCTCCTATTGTGTGGGAGTGCTTCCGGTGACGATGTCTCGACCTCTTGACTCGGCTAAAAATCCGTTCCATGAATCCTCCTTGTGGTTGCTCCTTGAGGACTTGTTCCGTACAAATTTTTAATTGGGCCTCTTCCATGTCCGGCCATTCCTCATACGGATCCGGATGCAACAATTCCTGCAAGTATTCATTAGAAATCTCATCATTGACATCAATAAAATAACAAGTATCATCAAAGTCAAGAGAGTGCTTCATTGCTTCGGCAAGGCGATATGTGATCTTTTCCTCTCCAATACGCAACGTCATCTCGCCTCCATCCATGTCGATGAGTGCCTTGGAGGTGCGTAGGAACGGTCTCCCCAGAATTAATGGCACCTCCGCATCTTCATCAACATCTAACACAACAAAATCTGCAGGAAAAATATACTTGTCAACCTTCACTAAAACATCTTCGATTATACCTCTAGGATGACGAACAGAACGATCGGCCAGCTGCAAAGTCATGCTGGGTCGGACGTGGCTCTCCCAAACCCAATTTCGAAATAATGCGTATGGCATAACATTAATACTAGCTCCCGAATCGGCCAAAGCTTTTTCTTCCCCAAACCTCCGATTGCACATGGTATGATGAAACACCCCGGATCTTTCATTTTTGTTTGGCAAGTTTTTTTACGAAGCATTGCCGAACAATTACCTTCTAATACCACGACCACACTTTCCTCCATCTTCCTCTTGTTGGTTAAGAGGTCCTTCAAGAACTTTTGCATAGCGAGGCATTTGAGACAACGCCTCTACAAAGCGGAATGTTTATGTGTAGTTGTTTGAATAGATCCAGAAATTTCCTGTTTTGCTCATCAACTTGGTCTTTCTTCAAACGCGCCGGATAGGGAATTCTTGGAAAAAATGAAGGGGAAAGGCACAGCTGGCCCCTTTTTCCTTGTCTTGCACCCTATCCCTTGGTACGTTCTTGTGGATTTTTCAGCAGTCTTCCCGAGTGGGGGTTTTTGGCTTGAAGAATTTCAGAATTATTCTCAGCAGCAACCTTTTCTTGGAGCCCTCGACCACTTCTCAAGGTGATCGCTTTCACTTGCTCTCTTGGGTTAGTCTCGGTGTTACTCGGCAAGCTTCCAATAGGTCTCTCCGCTAATGATTTTGCTATTTGCCCAACTTGATTCTCCAAATTATGTAAAGAAGCGGTGTGATTACGGAGTGTTGCCTCTATGTTTTGGAACCTTGTGTCGGTTGATTGAATAAACTTCGACAAAACCCTTTCCAATTCTGAAACTCTTTCCGGAATCGAAGGTGTTTGCTGAAATCCAGGTGGAGCAGCGGCCTTTTGCTGCCCTTGATTTCCCCATGAGAGATTTGGGTGGCTTCTCCACCCTTGGTTGTAAGTATTGCTGTAGGGGTTCCCTTGTACTCTTCCCGAATTACCCACAAAATCAACTTGTTCAATTGGAGCTGAAGTGGTAATTGAGATAGGACAATCGGATGGCATGTGTGCACCCCCACAACCATCACAACTTGTGATTGCGGCTACCTTCGATGAAGTCAAAGTATCCAACTTCTTGCTTAGTGCCTCGACTTGGGCTGCTAGGGATGTAACCGCATCAATCTCATGGAGCCCGGCCACCTTCTTCTTTTCTCTTGCATTCCATTGGTAGCTATTCAATCCCATTTCCTCAATTAGTTGTCGGGCTTGCTCGGGGGTTTTGTTTCCCATTGTCCCTCCCGCGGCGGCATCAAGGAGTTGCTTGGTACTCGAGTTCAACCCATTGTAAAATGATTGAATAACCATCCACTCGGGGAACCCGTGTTGTGGACACTTCCGCAAAAGGTCTTTGAAACGCTCCCAAGTTTCAAATAAGGATTCAAGCTCTATCTAAACAAACGAAGATATTTCATTGCGAAGCTTAGCCGATTTCCCCGGAGGAAAATACCTTGCGAGGAAAGCCTCAACCATCTCGTCCCACGTTGTGATAGAAGCTCATGGCAATGAATGAAGCCATTGCTTGGCTCTTCCCTTCAATGAAAATGGGAATGCTCTCAATCGGATTGCATCATCCGAGACTCCATTGATCTTCAACATATCACAAACTTCGAGGAAGTTCTCAATATGACTATTTGGGTCTTCATCGGCTAACCCATTGAACTGTGCAGACTGTTGAACCATCTGAATAAAACCCGGCTTTAACTCAAAATTTTGGGCAGCTACCGGTGGCCTAACAATGCTTGACTGTGTCCCACGAATTGTAGGCCTAGCAAAATCTGATAATGTCCTTTGTTGCCCCTCTTGTTCAGCCATATTTTCTGATCTTTCGATATCTATTTCAACTGGAGAATTACTGTTCTTGTACGAGGTTCCTTGCCCCTTCTACGAAAATCTTCGCTCAATTTCGAGGATCCTCTTCAACCAATGTCGAAGGGTTCCCTCGGGTCATAACCTGAAGTTGAAATCAATAAAAAAAAACAATGAGAACGGCGAAAGAGAGAAATATGAAATAGAAAAACAAATAAAAATGTGAATGACTAAAGTAATCAAGTCCTAGTGTTCCTAATATCCCGTTCCCCGGCAACGGCGCCAAAAACTTGACACGTCCGAATATGCGTGTGTAAACCGCAAGTGCACGGGTGTCGAAGTAATAATTACCCGGTGAGTCGGGTGAGTCGAATCCACGAGGGAGCGGAAGTACTAGTAATAACCACTTCTCAATTATCTAGTCGGAATCAATGAATATGATGAAGTGAACTAATTGCAAGCAAAGCAAACAAGTATGCAAGAAATAAAGTAGAAGAGTCTCAATCACTAAGGATGAGGTATTCGGGCAATGATCCCCCTAAGATCTTCTTTGAAGCTCAAGATTCACTAAATGCTCTAGAATCGAGTCTAATGAGTCGAGGTAGTCCAACGATAACCAATCCTTGTCTCCAAGCAAAAGGCACTAGTCCCCTACAAGGTCCCGGTGGAGAAATCGACCAATCTCAACACTTCACACCCTATATGACCGCAATATGCTATAAGGAAACCTAAGAGTGAAACCGATTCCTAAATGTAGATCCAACCCTAATTCCCGGCGAAGGATCCTAACCCCCTACAAGGTCCCGGTGGAGAAATCGAGCAATCTCACGCCTCACACCAAATATGGTTGCAAAGAGAATATGGAATACGGAGATAGGAAACACTCAATCGAAGGGGAAAGGGGACACTCCTCCATCTCAAGGCTCACCCTCTCAACCCTCTTTAATCTTGGAAATCTAACTCTAATGGAGACCTCTCACATCAAAGTATTAAATCATGCAATGTAAATCAACCACAAGGATTAACAACACTAGCAAGCAATTAAATCACAAGATTAAAAACTCAAGACAACTCGGATTAACTAGAAAGCATTAAGAGAATCAATCCAAAAATATAAATCTTAGGGTTCACATGCCCAAATACCCACTAGGGTTTAGCCCTCCATGGGCCTAGTTACAAAAACAATAATGGATACAATGAAAAGCAATAAAAACCCATAGAAAAAACCCCCTCGAATTCGCGGATTGGCCTTGATTGGTAGTTCTACGTCTTGAAGGGATTTCCTCTCCGAAGCTAGGTCGCCAATGGCTCCCCAAAAATGCTATGACGTCGAAGGAACCTATCAAAGTTAGTGAAGAACTCCCTCTCAATCGGCGAAGACCTTCTCCTCAAACCCTAGCCGCCTCTCTCTCAATGTCTATGCTCAAAGCTCCGCCAAAAGTCCCTTTAGAATCAGCCAAAAGGTGTATTTATAGCCTCACATCGCGTCTGTCACGTGCCCCCACGCGCCCGCTTGGGCTGCAGGAATTTCCACGCGTGAATTTCGCTCACGATCGCTCATGATGAAATTATTACGTTATTATTGCTGCAGTGATTTCACACAAACTCGATGATAAACATTCTCCTCTTAAGGCCACACGATCATATGGTAGGCTATACGGCTTTTTCCTTCATCAATGCGTCTTGAAAGGTCTTGAAATCTTTACAAAGAGGAGGAATGTGGAGACATGGCTGCCTTTGTGCCCTTCCATTAATAACTTGGCTTGCAAAACTATGGACGTTGGCACACATCTCCTCATACACGAACTCCTCTTGTGTCTTCCAACTTGATTTGTACAAGAACTCCCAATATTATGCCATGATAGCCTATCTTCGCTCCCTTTTGAAATCCCAATGCCTTCACAACCTATATGCATAAAAGAACACCCAATACACGAAATTAGACATAAACCGTATAAAATATGATGCTCAATGTATGTAAAACATGCATAAAAACATGTTCACTCAAGCACTTATCATGGATCTTCCCCCACATAGCTTACATGCTGCATTGGAGGCGGAACAAGGACCTTCATCTTGTCCTCCTTGTTGTCCACTTCTTCCAAATATTCATCCACCGGGTTTATAGCCAAAACTTCCTGCACACAATCTGAGATGACCATATCAGTTTCATTGGTAAAACATAACTGGTTATCATGATCCAAAGTTTGCCTCATTGCTTCAGGAAGTGTGAAAACAACTTTCTCCTCTCCCACTCTGAGAGTCATTCTTCCGCCATTTACATCGATGAGAGTACCAGAAGTATTAAGGAAAGGGCGCTGAAGGATCAGTAGGACATTAACATCATCATTGACATCAGGTATCATAAAGTCCATAGGGATCCACAAGCTGCACCATCATTCTTGTGGGCCTAAAATCCTCTAATCCTAACTCCAAGAAAAGCTTGTATGCCATTACATTGATGCTAGCCCTAGAGTCGGGCAGTGCTTTCTATTGCGCGCCCTCCCCAATTATACAAGGAATGATTAAGCTCCCAAGGTCAGTTAACTTCTCTGGAAGCTTCTTCTAAATCATTACTGAACAATTCTTGTGGAGTGCCACTGTCTCCAGCTCTTCAAGTTTCTTATTGTTGGTAAGAAGATCTTTCATGAACTTGGTGTACTTAGGCATTCCGGCCAATGCCTTAATGAGTAGAATATTTATATGCAGCTACTTGAACATATTAAGGAACTTTTTTTATTGAGCATCCTCTTTTTTTTGTTTTAACTTGGAAGGGTAAGGAACAGGGGGTTTATACTCGAGAACCCTCGATGTTGACGGTTTAGCGGGTTCCTCACCTTGCTTGTCATCATTCTTCCCACTTACCTGCTCATCCACTTCGGGGTCTTCCAAAATGGTCACCCCATCCTTCTTAGTACTTGAGCCATCCTCGACTCTTGCCACCAGTGTCTCCCGCTCCGAAAAGTGACAGCCTTGAGATGCTCTCTTGGATTCGGCTCTATATTGCTCAGGAGGCTACCCTGTGCTCACACAGCATTTGCCCTGGCAAGTTGCCCAACTTGATTTTTGAGTGATTGGACCAATGCTTGGAGATTCCTTAATATTGTGCTTATCTCGTTGAATTGACCACTGCGCTGAGTTAGCTGGTTGTTAATATTCTGAAATTTTGCCTTAGTGTTGATCATAAACTTTGTCAATATGTCTTCAGTGTTAAATTTCTTCTCATGTTGTTGCTAAGGTTAAAACTAAGGTCTCAGAGGTTATGGTGGTCTTTGTCACTGCTGCCCCAAATTCCATGAAAATTTGGGGTGATTCCTCCACCCTGAATTATATGTGGGTCCGTATGCATTTCCTTGGCTTCTCTAGCCAAGGCCAACATAATCCACCATCTCAACAGGCCCTGGGAAGCATTAGAGATAGGGCATTGTACAACTGAGTGTGCAGCCCCACAAGTATCACAAGACAGGACTACACCAGAATTTTAGCTCGAACCCATCATAAACTGATCAACCTGCTATTTTTTGTGGTCTTCCTCGAGTGCTCTAGTGAGATTAATTGCTAGCCATGCTTTCAATCAACTGCTCTGCATCCTCAGGATATTTACTGCTTGATGAACCCCCTGAAGCGGTATCAATGAGTTAGCGTGTTTGATAGTTCAACCCATCTGCACTCTCATCCAAGATGCAAAACCATGGTGTGGGCATTGTCTCAAGAGATCCTTAGACCTCTCATGAGCTTCAAACAACGTTTCTGTGTCACCTTATCGAAAAGAAGATATTTCTTGTCTCAATGGGCTGCCTTGCTTGGCGGGAAATATCTAGCGAGGAATTTGTCAACCATATCCTTCCAAGTAGTGATGGACCTGGGGGTGAATGAAGTGAGCCATCGGTATACTGCACCCTGTAAACTGAACGGAAAAAATCTTAACCTAATCGTGTCATCGGAGACAGAATTGACTTGAAGGTTGAATAGATTTAAAGGAAGCGGGATAAATAGGCATGAGGGTCCTCATCGGCCAAACCATCGAACTGAACATAGTTCTGGATCATCCCAATTGTACTAGCCTTAATCACAAAATCATTCACTGCAATAGTAGTGGCTTGTACGCTGAACTCATCACCAGTGAATTGCGGACTCTAATAATCAGACAAGGTTCTCCTAGGTTCCGCATAACTGATGGTTCACTCTGTTCAATCTGTACTTCCTACTACCCTGATCTTTCGGCTCTTTCTCTCAACCTCTAGCGGAAAATCCTATCAATCTCACTGTCCGATTTTACAAAATTTCTCGGTTTTCCTCTTGTCATAAGATAGGTACCTCGTACAAGAATTAATAGCTAGTGGTTAAGAGCAACATGAGATTAGGGTAAAAAGATAAAATTGTGCGAGTGGAAATATTTATAATGAGAGAGATAGAAAACAAGAAGATGAAATAAAGAATGGTTAAATCAACAAGCTATGAGTTTTCTGAGTATTCCTTGTGGGTCCCCGGCAACGGCGCCAAAAACTTGATGAGCTACTCGCAAGTACAAAGGGTCATCAAGTAATACCTCTCGTGCGAGCACGAGAGGGTCGTATTCCCTGGGCCCAAGGAGCTACTCTTACTTCCTTTTCACTCATTGTCTAACCTACAAATAACTTGATGTTTAAAGCTACTAATAAAAGTGGAAATAAGCAAGTAATTGTGGAAAGGACGATTGAGAAGATGAAAATCAAGAAATGAGGAAGATCACGAATGTGGATTCCCCCGTGGTTACTAAGGGTTATTGATGCGAGATCCGCAAGCGTACGGGTCACAAAGTAATACCTCTTGTGCGAGCATGAGAGGGTCGTATTCCCTGGGCCCAAGGAGCTACTCTTACTTACCTTTCGTCTATTTCCTAGCCTAACACTCTGAAAGATGAATAGTAATTATAAAAAGAGAAAGAATTAACTATAATGAAATCCGGGGTACTACTACACACAATACGAACTCAAGGGAGAATCAAATAGTGAAGGGAGTGATTTGGACAACGAATCCCCCTAGGGTTGTCATTAGATCCTGAATTTAGGATGAAATGTGAGATGGTAGTTGGGCCAAGAGATTCCTTAATTAGCTCAACCCGATGGTCACGGCAATTGAACCCTAATCCCATACAAGTATTGGGTCAGAATCACTTCTGCCCAAATCCTCGTATGATTGCATTACACTCAGGGAAATCTCTAATCAGGGTCGATACTCAAACTAGGTCCAACCCTAATTGCTGGAGGGGTACAAAATACCCGATGGTCACGGTGTATCTGTACATGGATCCCTTCCAAGCCAAGTGCGTCTAGTACAAGGGCGATGGTCACGCAACCAAGTACAACCTAGAAGTTGAAATACAGAGTTCTCATGCAAATCAACACATCAAAGTACACAAGGCTTGAACCGCAAACTACAAGATTTCATAAAAGAGATACAACATCTAACAAAGCATCAATAAAGATGATCATCCAAATTACAAACAATCAACCCTAGAGTTCATCATATCCAAATCACAAATAAGTTAGTGCCTCATGATAGAGGACCACTCATACAAGTCCAAGAAACAAATAAACAAGAAAAGAAGTAAGAACTACTCCCTCTAGCTTTAGATCCCCTTGGATGGTGAAGGTCTTGAAGATTTGAAGAGATCTCCCCTCAAATGATGCCTTGGACGCCTAGGATCTTCTCCCAATCTTCTCCTCCAAAGCTTGGCTCCCTCTTGGTGAAGTCTTGCGTAGTAGATTGCCGGCGGGAAGAGTGGGGCGGCGGCCTAAGAGGCCCAAGAGAAAACTGCCCCTCCAAAAGCTTCCCTTTGCCCTACAAAATCAGTCTTCTTTTATATCCCGTCAGGTCCATACGGGCTCCATGCGGGCGCATGGAGCCCGTGAAGCTCAGTGGCATTTCGGCAAGAAAATACGTCGGTGCCGAATACCCGCATCATGAATAGTGACCACTGCTATAGTAACTCTACAGTGCTGGAACCCCCAAAAATGCCGTTTTTGGTGTTGAATTCATCCAATTTGCATTTATGAGCTTCGTTCGGCTCTTTTAAGATCTGCAACACCGAAATAACCAAATTACACTTAAACGGGCATCAATTCATTAAAATATACACAAAGTAATACAAGATTAATACGTATAAAATACGTACATTTAGGCGTTTATCAGTTATACACGTGGTGGTTCAGGCCAAGAGAGATCCAGTGATAGATTCCTAATCCCATACTAGTATTGGCAGGTAATCTCTTCTGGCCAAATCCTCCAATGATTGCA